>NC_079148.1:136775136-136892932 GCF_945859685.1 Eupeodes corollae | reverse complement strand
ATCCTTTTCTTGTTTTTGATTAAAGTATAAGAATTAGGAATATTTTTCAAATATCATTTATAGTTTTTTTGCAAACCATCCCTGAGTAATAGGCCTGGAATTTAAGTGCAAAGGTAAATGACCCCCTAAAGGTTTAAAAAACTGACCCTTAGATTTTTATAAAAATAATTGCTGAATGTCGAAAACATTATTTTCTGTGAGATGAAAATAGTTTGAAGCCAATATTTTAAAAAGATTTTTATTAAAAAGTAAATTTTTACTAAATTTTTATTATTGCTTTTTAGGTTTTCATTTTTTATACAAAAAACTGTCTGTTCAATTTTTCTAAAAGTGTTACTGAATATTTAAAACACTATTTCCTATAAAATAAAATTTGTTTGGAGCCATAATCTTACATTTTTGAAAAGATATTTGCATCGAAAATTATATAAGGCTCAATTTTTAAAAACTTTTAGTAATGTTTTGTTTAAGTCCTTATTTTTTGTAAAAAACTATCACTTTAATTTTTTCTCAAATTTTAAATAAATGTTGAAAACATTATTTTTTAAAAGATAAAATTAGTTAAAAGCCAATATCTCAATATTTTGAAAAGTATTTGAGTCGAAAACCAATTTTTACCAACTTTAGGTAATATTATTTTGTTGTTTTTATTTTTTTATAGAAAAAGCTAGCAATTCAATTTTTCTCAAAAATTTATATTAAAAACTTTATTTTCCGTTGCTCGAAATGATTTTGGAGTAAAAAACTTGTTTTTTGTTCGTAATGTTTTCGAGGTGAAAAATATTTTTTTTTTCAGTTTTTTTGATATATTTTCGTTTTGTATCACGTTAATTTAAAATTTAATGATCTTAAATATCTCACACATGTAAGCTTAATATATTATTTATCTGAGATTTTGTCTTTAAGAGGCTGTTTTGGGGGAAAATTAATTGTTCGGAAAATATCAGAATTTTTAGCGAAAGAACCTAGCGGCTTTTTTTTAATAATAACTTACAGGGGTTAATAATACTCTTAATATCTTTAAAATTTAAACATGGCTTGAGGTTTGGGAAAATAGGAAAGGATTCCAGAGGAGATACTGGTGCACTTTGGTCTTACAATGTTGAATATCAAAATGGTAAAGGAAGACAGAGTTAAGTAAAGTATTTCGTATTCTCGATGTACGGGTTATTTAAGAATATATTTGCTTGACACTACCGTCGAAATTGAGCTTAAAGATCATTTGTAGAAGTGGCAATACTTCTGTCTACGTCTCACCATACCTAGTGTAAAGGTAAATCGATGTAAACTTTGTTACACACAATAGAACAAAATAAATAAATTAGGTGGCGCAACAGTCCATAAAGATCCAGGGCCTAGTGACTTACAACTCTCAACCATTCCTGTGTGCGAGTACTGTTGGCAGGGATAGAGAAACCTACTGTTTTAAGCCAAATTAGAAGGACTAATTTGAGAAAGCATTTTTCATTACAAGAATTAGTCTTGGATAATTGTCAATTCCGCGCAAGAGGCAGTACCCGTGAAAAAAGTTAGGTGGCATAGGCAGGAATTGAACCCAAGACTCCTTGCATGTCAGTCCAACGCACTAACCATCACGGTTCGGGTACTAATCACACACTCAATAGTACGCTCCATCAAATAGTCCCTCCATTAAAAGAGTTTCCTAAGGTCTGGGCAACTCTTCTTCTAGAAGATAAAAAATGGAGGGACAACGTAAGATAGTGTTCTTTCCCCTCTCTTCTGGAACGTGGTGGTAAATGAAATCCTAACTGGTCTGGATGAAGAGGGTTTCAGAGTTATTGTCTATAGGGATGACGATATAGCGGTTTCAGGAAAGCATCTTAACACCTTAAAAGAACTCTTACAAAATGCCTTAGACAGACTTATACTTGGCTCATCGGTGTGGACTGGGTGTTAACAAACACACAAAACCAAATCCTATTTTTGAGGAAATACAAAATTCCATTTGCCCTCGCTATATTTAAGGAATCCAATTAAAGTTCTCAGACGAGGCTATGACTGGTTCTTATTTTACACAGAAAAACTGAATTAGAAACAAGAAAGAGTCAAAAAAGATACTGTAGCTCTCTAAACGACTGAAATTAAGTCTCTTATTTGGCATTCCCAATCATTGTAGCGTGTTTCAGTCAAAACTTTTAACGATAAAAAAGTATTGCCTATATTAAAGAAATCGCGATATCAACATTTACTTACTTACTTACTTATGTCCTCAGACCTGTAAAGTCAGATGGGAACCCCTTAAGTGGCATATGGCCTCTACTACGCCTACGTGCCATCGTGTATAGTTTCCGGAGATGTGTTTCAGCTCCCTCCAACTCTTGCCGGTCTTCCAGCTCTTCTTCCTTCTTGTGTGAGCGGATTCCACTGCATTGCTTGGCCTGGAATGCAGTCGTTACCTCTTCGAAGCTTATGTTCTTACTTACTTTTTCGTATTATACATTCTATAGGTTTCTGACTTGTCCTTCTATGAAGGACCATTTGAAATACGGTTTGGCAAGAAAATCCTTAGGATGTAAGGAAAACATCTATTCACGAAGGTTTGCAACTTTCTTGTTATGGCTGAAGTAACCAAGTGCTGCACCCATAAAGAAGCACAGATTCAACATTTATGCGGCACAGTGGTAGGTTTGTTCTTAAGCCGATAAAGTTATTCCTCCAAATTTTCGGCAGAATACCGAACGCAATTTTTGCTTAGCCGATGTGGCAGATGACGTCTTGTTCGGTCCCTTCTTCGATGGAAACGATACTTCCAAAGTATTAAAAGTTCTTTATTTTTTTCACCGGTTGGGAGAAAAATTTATTTGAGAGGATTACGGCTTCCGAGACTGCTTATTTTTGTTTTGTCGGAATTAATTTTCAGTTTCTCTCTCCACACTAGTTGTCATTTGATGGAGATCCAATGAGAGAGTAAGCAAACATGCTTTAAATAGGATGTCAAAGTCCATTGGATTCTCCGCTACCTGACAGAGCTGAGCGCAGTGCATCGCTTATCAGCAACAAAAATAATATTGGTGACAGAATACAGCCCTGTCTGACTCCTCTACGGATGTCAAAATCAAAATCATCTGATAACCTACCAGAACATGACACTGAGATCCATAATAGTTTGCTTTAATAATAGCAATTAGTTTTTCTGGGATGCCTCTCCTCCGCGAAGCTTACCAGATTTAGTGCCCGTTAATGCTATCTAAGGCCTACTCGAAGTCGATAAAAAGCAGGTGTAGTGGTGATCGATATTCAACACACTGTTCAATAATGATCCGCGGGGTGTTGATATGATCAACACAGGAGGATCCAGTGCGGAAACCTGCTTGTTCGGCATCGAGTGTGGCCTTAAGGTGTTCTCTGATACGTCCAGTCTTCTTTTATGAGCGGATGAAGCAGTTCGCTTGATGACGTTGGCGCTGCTTGTAATTGCCCTGCGGCAATTCCATCAAGTCCTACCGCTTTGTTGATCTTAAGTGCTTTAATTGCAGCAACGATCTCATCTTTACTGGTAGGTGTAATGCGGTGTGGATTCGGGGATTAGTTTTTTTCAGGCGCTTCAGAAGGTATCGGCTGCACGTTGTTTGCAAACGCTCGGTTTAAAACCAAGGAAAATTGTTCTTTCAACCTTCTGACTTGCTCATACACCGAACATATCAACATTTGATATGCGTATTTTCTCAGATAGTCAAGCCGCTATTAAATCTCTGGACTCTGTCTCTAAAAACTCTAACTAAAAGTCTATAACTGTCAATTTTCTCAAATGGAGACGGCAAAACAGTTTAATATTCATTTTTTTCTCGACTCGAGCTGGGCTATAGAGACATTCCAGGGAATTGTAAGGCATTTGAACTCGCCAAAACTGGTACAGTAAAACCCATTCTACGACTAATGCTAATGCAAGACGGTATGAAGAAAGCAAACATCAGGTGGAATAACGTCACCACGTGTCAGGTCACAGAAAACATCCGGGCTACACTAGTTTTAAAGATTCTTGCTATCTCGATAATTGGTGTCATAACCGTGCATTGTCTGATAGGAAAGCACGCCACGCAGCTAGGCGTATGACTTTAGCAGAAGCTGTATTAATGAGAAAGTGTAGGAAACAGTTCTTCACCTCCTCTTTACATATCGTGCTCTAGCTCAATAGCTCAAGAATTACCTAGTACAATTCTTCTCTAACTATCTAAATGAACTCTCTCATATTACTTTAATCAGTCATTAACTTTTCGTAAGGAACTCAAACTGGTTTGATTGAGCTTAGAAGATAGCCTCAAGATTTATGTGGTATCGCAGTGGACCATTAAGCTGGCCTAAGTGTGTCCTATCCTTAACCTAACCTCTATTGCTTAAGATTTTCAAAAATTATTTTTAGATCAAATATCCATAAGAAACTTGTTTTATTGGCACCTGGCCAAATATGAGAGTTACATTCAAGTTTTGAGGCAAGTAAATGAAGGCTTTGTATATAAAAGCCAGTTCGGTAGCTGTAAAAAATATCTTGCACCGTAAATAGAAATATCCAAAAGCTTATTAATAGAAAATTCCATACAAAAAAGAATAATTACAGCTTAAAATATCAAATGTTCAAACCTAAAAATATATCCTGCAGGGATTTTTGAATTTCTAAAACTGTATAACTAGTTACGAAAATAATAAAAGTATACAATAGAGTTCTCCAAAATTCAATTTAATTTTTTGAACTTCAACTAAATTAAGAGTAAATGGTAATGCCAAAAGTAACGAAATATCATTTTGACTACCAACCATCCATAAACAAAATTAAAAGGGGGGAAAAATCGAAGTCTTCATTGAAGTCCCTGTTAAAAGTTATATTTCGCAAATGGTTGTGAACTTCAAGGGATGTATTTTTTAAGCAGGAGGCAATTCAATTGTTATTCTATAAAAACAATCTTGGCATACAGTTTAAATTAACATAATTGATTTGCTGTATTCAATCAGCTTCATTTAAAAAGAATATTTCAGGGAAATGTTATCCTTTTTTAAAAGTAAATTTAACTTCCTGTCATTTTTACTTATTCAGATGAATGTCATTCTTCATGTATCTATGTGTTTACATAAAGTTTTCTCCAAATACCTCAAATTCTTGAATCAATAATTTAATCCAGATTTGTCTACTTGATCTTCTGTTTGTAAACATAATTTTCAACATCCTTATCACATATCCTGGGAAAAGTTTTTTTTTTAAACAAATATTCAAATTCGAACTCCCCAAAATAACTTTGACGTTTATAGCCAAAACCGCATAAATAAACAGTTTGATTCAAATGATTGAGTTATGTAAATTGTTTTGAAAGTTTTGAAAAGCCTTAAAAAACAAACACCCACGCAGAAAAGAAAACATGGAGCCTCATTGTCTGTCTGAAAACACACAAAAAAGGATATCTACCATTTATAACTTCATTCATGAATGTTGTGTGAAACTTTTTCTCACAAAAAATAAAATAAACTGATAGCTTGTCACCTGGATGTTTAATATTTATTTGTACATATATTTTATTTCAACTTAAAAGCTGTCAACGAGATAAGATCAATCTTTAACTTACCTATACTCGGGTGATGGACATCCCTGTGCCACGCACAATAAGACAGCACCTTCGTCTTGTGACACAGCTACGTGTGAGGTATGTTCTACGACACTCGGTGATATGATCCCACGATGAGCTTAAGGTTAAAAATGAAATGCCAAAACAGCAAACAAAAAATTAGATTATTCATATTTCAATTTTTTTGTTAAATTAAAATTTTCTCATTTTCTCCAACACACGCACACACAAAAAAAAATAAAAACCCCAAAGGTGTCCTTAGCAGAGATAAGACCTCACTCAAAATTGGAAAGATACACCAAGTTGTCAGGAGACGATATATCATACAAGCCCATCAACACAAAAAATAAAAACAATAACCCCTAAGCGGTAAGCAGGTCCTTTCAAAACAATGTATAATATATGCAGAGACATTCTTGACGGGAAACAGGACTTAAGAGTTAGGATAACTAGAACACAAACACACACACATAAATTCAGACTCAGGCATATTATGGTAAAGCAAAGCACGACGATGACGGAGACAACGACAACGACGCTAACGCAACAGAGTACTTAATGCATCTCGTATAGGTTTATGTACATATTCATATATGTTATGTGTATTGTATATCCTTTATCCCAATCCCAATCCGAATCCCAAGTGCGCTCGCATACAATTAATACTCGAAATATAGATAGGGAAATGTAGTTTTGGAGTGTTGCGCAAACATTTAACATGACCAGGACCACATTGCAATTATTCAATTCAGAAGTGGGATTGCTCTACTTATATGACAGGAGAGTAATTTAATATCGTCTACTTTGTTCCAGGAAATATCCTTTGGGTTTCGTGATGATGGTGGATGACGGTCGGTGGTGGAGGTAATGCATGCAGTATATGGTTATGGTGAGTGAGAATGAGAATGAGAATGAGACCTAAGTGCCCAGACAATATTTGTGGGTCGGGTTTTGTGTTCTTGTGACATAGATGGATTCAATTTAATCTCAAAAATGTTGCATAAACCTTAAGGTTTCGTTTCGTTTCAAAAGAAACATAAAGTATAAATCCTTTATACAAAATGTTCTAAAGTGTATGTGTCAAAAAATAAAAAAACAAAATAAAGTAAAGAACAACATATGAACACAACAAAAGAGGGATTTTTGAAATTTTGATAGAGAAGAATGATGACATTGTATATTTGGGTTATATCCTGAAACGTCTAAAGTAAGATTTAAAGTGTGAACAAATACAAATTCATGATGATGATGATGAAAGGGAGATGATTGGTGAATTGTTCACCTAGAAATTGTGTTCAACAACCGAGATGACTGATTTATATAGAAAATAGTTTTTTTTTTAATTTCTAAAAATAAATTGTCCAAGTTGAGAAGATTTCGGGCAAAATAAAGGTTATTCAATCAGGGCGAGTAGATGTTGAAATTGGATAAAACAAGCTGTGTGTGAGGTATTAACAAAATTATGTATTTATTTGTAAGTCGCAAGTATACCATTAAGTGTGGAATATGACACAACTCAAATGCCCGCCTCGGCTTCTTACGGTGACACGGATCCGAGTGGTCCAATTTTCAATGACTCTTCCGCATTTGAGCGATGGCCTTTATGTTATGTTCACTTTAAGGGCATCGGTCGATTGTGGTTTATTTGCACAGACCTGCGACTTCAAGAAACCAAACAGGAAAAAGTCTATCGGGGTCAAATCGCATTACCTTGGTGGCTATTCACATTACCCCTGTGAGAGATAACTTTACCCTCAAATCGTTAATGGAAAATGTCAATCGTAGCGTATGCTGTGTGGTACGTAGCGCCTTCCTGCTGGAAATACATGTTGTGATTCATTGCTGTACACTTTTACGGATCGCGGTGATATTCTCGGCCGATCTTGCGTTCCTTGAACGTACGCTGATTGTTTACTGAATCTTTCGTCTCAAATTTGACCACCAAACGTTAAAAAGTCATCTGTGAGGGGCCACCACGTCTACCGTAAAATGGGAGCAATGCATGTAACATTTGCGTTATCATTTAACGTGATGTTCAATCGTATAACTTACCATAATGACTTGGCATAAGCAACATAATATTAAACAAAAGATTTGACAGATGTCACCAAAAACAAAATGGTCTCCACGGGGCTCCAAAATCTACCTGTGCCAATTGAAAAACCCTTTAGAAGCAAATTATACTTCAAATCAATAGTTAAATAAAATGCACGACTGGGTCGCACGAACTTGCTACTGTATGCAAAAAGTCTGTTTAAAAAAGTTCTTATATAAGATTTTAAAATATATCTGTAAAATAAGTTTGTCTTCAAAGATATAAATGCCATTTGATTAGTAAAAAAAGCAGCAATTCATCCACACAACTCATCCTAGGACATTTCATCCCGCAAATGAAATATACTTGTAACCGTACTTAACGAAAACAATTGTCTATATATTCAACTATTTCGTTCAATTGGATAGCGTTATTTCAATTTCATGTTAAGAGAACCAGAATGAAAAGTAAATTATCTGAAGATAAGCAAGAGGAAGAAAATGTGTGTTTAAATTGTAATGCGATCACCTATTGATTGTGTAGTTAGGTAGGTGTCTAAAACGAACATAGAATAGTTCACTTCGCGTGCTCAGCTTTATGCAGATAGATAGATAAAGACATGTTTATGATAGTGAAAGAATGTCATTGGTAGGTATCCTTCTTTCCTACAAGTTTTCAGCGCAAACATGAAGTTATTCCGTTCAGTTTATTTTTTTCGTTAAAGTTCAAGAAATTGCTATTCCTGTGTTGGTTACAGTCAGGTTCTTGTGCGTTTTGAATTTTAGTTATGAAGTGACACGTAAGCAGTAGTTGTAGAGGTTGTATACGTTTCTTTAACTAGTACTAAGTATTTATTTTTTTATATAATCGAAAGGAAGTAAAATATGTGTTAAAAAACCTTATTCTTAAAGAACTATATTTTAAAAACTTATATACAAAAGTACCAAGATAATACTTCTTGCTAGACACTTTAAAATAGATTGTTGATTAAACATATCATAATCGTTTCACGGCCATAGTTGGTATTTACAATAGTTATAGTTATAAAAATACATAAATTGTACCAAATGCATTAATTTAGATAAAAGATAGGATTGTAATTAAAATTTTGTCAAAATAATTTACTAAAAATATAAATAATAAATTAAAATAATTAAAAAAAATATTTTAAGATTCAAAATTTTACCTGAAAAATAAGTTTGTCTTCAAAAATTTAAATGCCATTTTATAAATCAAAAAACCGTTGATTTTTCAATTTTTTTTTTTGAAAATCGTTAGAGCGGTTTTTTTTTAAATTAATTTTTTATATATAAAATTTTTCCATTTTCTTCTAAAAATATTTTTGGTATGCAGTTGCATAGACATTAAAAATATACGCTATGCATTCGAATTTTGTTAAAAAATGTTTACCCGTTTTTGAGATATCGAATTTTGAAAAAAAAAATTTCAATATTTTTTTAAAAATCCAAACAATAAAAAAATGCACTTTTGATAATGAAATATTGTTAAGGCAATATAAGACCTTATTCAAAAAAAAAATTATTGAAATCGGTTGATAAGTTGCTGAGATAATTAAAAAACAAAATAACGGTTCTATGGGCGGTACCATTCCTGAGCAATACAAAAATATGTTTTTCTTATTAAAAGAAGCAGAGTTAAAAAATAAAATTTTAGAGAAAATTTAAAAAAAATCTATCGGTTTGTTTTTGAGAAAATTCAAATTTTCGTTTTTTGACCAAAAAAATTGTATGGGAGCCACTGTTAGTTTTGATCTTAAAAAAAAAATGAAAAAAACGCCTAACGCGAATCTGCTCAAAACCCTAATATCCAAGTTTGACCCCAATCGGCCCAATAGTTTAGGCTGTAGGAGCGTGGACAGACAGACAAAACCGACCGGACGAAATCGCGGGACCCACTTTTTTCGACTTGTCTACCATCGTAATATCATGTTTGATTAAAATCTCGAGTTCGAAATTTTGCACGAATGCAAAACTTGCCATATAGTTCCTATATGTAGCGAGTAAAAATTGTTTTTATTTAAATGAAAGAAATAAGTGGAAAAATCACTAAGAAGACTAAATTGATTCTTTTCCCATAAAAAAGAATTTGTCATACAAATTTACAATTTTTTGTAGAAATTTTAGACCTTAAAAAATCTAATCTCAAAAGCAAATTGATGAACAACAAAATTAATTTATTATTTGTAGATAGGAAGAAAAATAGAGTTGATGAGAAAATATCACATTCGTGCGGTACGGCTGGAAAATAAGTCTCTTCACTTCAAGATCAGTTGTATGTTACACTCAGGAGTAAAATAATGTTTAGAAGAACTGATAAAACCGTTGTAAACTAAGTTTTGCAAAGATGTTGGAATGAAAAATTTTTAAATTCAAAAACTCCTCTTAGAAAACTTAGTAATCATGTGTGCTGTGTGAACCTAGTGAAATGAGTAAGAGACTAAAGACATTCTGTACTTTAAGTTTTATATTTTTTGTAGAACACTGAGATAAATTCAAAATACAGCTGGTGCAAGTATTGAAGCTGACGACCTACTGCAACGAAAAATTTTTGGTGAATGGGTTCTTGGAAAGTTGGCCGAAGATTAACTTTTTTACGGAAAAATTTTCCTCGGCGACGAAGCTTATTTTTGGCTCAATGGGTACGTAAATAAGCAGAATTGTCGATTTTGGAGTTAATATCAGCCAGAAACATTGCAAGAGCTACGAATGCATTCGGAAAAACTCACAGCTTGGTACGGTTTATGGGCTTGTGGCATTATTGGACCTTACTTCTTCAAAGATGATGCGAATCGTAACGTAACTGTGATAGGTGAGCATTTTTGTGAGATGATATCCAACTTCTTTTTTGCCCAAAATGCAAGAGCTTGACCTGCATGACATGTGGTTTCAAGAAGACGGTGCCATACAGTACGCGCAACAATTAACTTATTGAGAGGCAAGTTCGGTGAACATTTTATTTCACGTTCGGGACCGGTCAATTGGACACCTAGATCGTGCGATTTAACTATTTTTGAATATGTTTTGTGGGGCTTCAATTGACGCAGGAAGATAAAATTGAAGCATTCTTGAGATACCGGCCGAAATGTTGGAAAGAGTATGACAAAATTAGACAAAGCGGATGGACCATTCGAGGCACAGTCAAAGTCGACATTAGCATGAAATAATCTTCAAACATTAAATTATATTGACCGTACTATTGATTTTAATAAAGGTTTCATGAAAAAAATATTAAAATTTGTCTAGGGGGTTGTACCGACCCCCAAAATTTTGACAAATTGATATTTTTATACTTTTTTTCCCTTCCTTTATTTCGGTTCCTGAGCTAGTATTAATATAAAATATTAACTTTTTGATCTTATTAGGTTTAGAACATATTTGATGTTTTGATTGGCATGCAACAATACGTTTCCAGCGGTTTCAAATTTATAAGATTTTAAGCTAACAATAGTCCCAATATGTGACCAAAATTAATTTTTTTTTAATTTTTGGCGCATATTGCTATTATCATCATTTTCCTGGAACTTAAAAACACTGCCCTATAAATCTGAAACAATTTGAATTAAAGTTTCTATACCTATCCGATTTTGAAGAAAAATTTGTTTATAAATTTGAGGCCTACCTGGACAAATCACTTAATTTATTGATGTCCTTAAAGGATATGAGTTTTTACCTGTTTGCTATCTGTAAAATACACAACTCAATCCGGTAATAAAGTCAGATTTAAAGTTCAAGGATTTGAAAAGTGAGAGTTTTGTGGACAAATATGGGAAAAATCAAATATATGGTTTATTGAGGAAACGTAGAGGTTTTTCATTCACCTTTTGTTTATGACTAAATGGGTTGTTGAACTCCATAATTTGTAGACTTGATCTTATACAAAAGCCACACTTTGAAGTCCTTGGTATTCATTCGAGATCCTCAACGGGTTGTGTAAAGTGCGTTGTAACAGTTTTAAAAGCAAATTTTGTGATTTTTTTTTAAATTATGAGTTCAAGACGTAGTGGGATTACTTGTGCAATCTTAGGATCATACAAAAAACTAAGGAAAGAGTTAATCAATTACTTAAATCCTGTTTCGAAAGGTGCAATATTGTGAAGCGATACCCCAAAAGCAAACAAAATGAAGAAAGTTCTCATCCATGAAGAGAAGAAATGAAAGGAAAATGGTTATAAGCGGGGTTAACAAGAAAGAAACAAATATCTTGAGGAAACGACAGCAGAGGCAAATTGAAGAGTCAAAGAGGGAAGCAAAAAAATGGTCTACGCAGGAAACGGATATTGTCTCAGGAAACTGCAATGAAGAGTTGGTGCGTGAATCTTCCTCAGAAACACATTCTGTAAAAGACTCATCTTCAACAAACCCCCCTTTGACAGAGGCACCATCGACTTCAAGAGCTTATCGCAATAGATTGATGTTGCCAACACTCAACAGTGACCAAGGTATGTGATCGATACGGTTTATCGACGCTATCTGCTGCTGCTGCTGTAGCTTCTGCTGTTTTGGCTTATGTCAGCTTGGTTTCTTCCAAAGATTCAAAACTTGTTATAGACAAAAATAAGATCCGCCGAGCTGTATCGAAATCACGTAAGGAAACTTTAGAAGATATTGGAGGTATTTGCTATAAAAAGCATTTACTTTGATGAAAGAAAGGACAAGACAGTGATAAATGAGAAAAGAGGGGCGCGTTATCACCGTAAAGAAATTTTTTGAAGAACACATCTCAATTTTGGATGTGACGGAACTGCAACTAACACTGGTTGGAAGGGAGGCGTCGTTCAATATTTAGAGGAGTTCTGGAAGAGACCGCTGCAATGGTGTATTTGCACGCTTCACGCCAATGAGTTACCTCTTCGTCATTTATTCTTGGCATTAGATGGTTGCACTTCGGGTTAAAGAAAATATTCTGGACCTATTGAGAAACAATTAGCTGATTGCGAAAGTAAAACCACCGTGTAAAATTACGCAAATTTTGATACCCCTTTGATAGTGTAGCTCGAAATAAAAATTATTTCATACATCGACGGGACAATCTAGTGTAGAATCCATGTCAATGATGCTAAGGGCGAGGGTAGAACTTCTTCCGCTTAATTATAGGCCACACAGAGATGACCTTCCAATATTGTGCAATATATGTAACACAGCAGAAAGAGGAGACATATTTCACGACTCTCCGTGAAACAAGGCGACATTTCTTCGGTAAAGATACGCTTTCAATGGAACAAGTTCGGAATATATTGAACGAATTGTTAGAGAAGCTATTACTATTTTGTAAAACAGCTCTAAGTTATAAAGATAGAATATTAATTGCTAGCTTCTAATATTTCAAATCCTAAATCATTAGTGATTCATATTATTTTTCTTTAAAAATATTTCTTATTTAAATTTAAAAATTGTTTGTTTATTTTATAAACACTATATCAATCGTCAGACGGCAAACCCACGCCATAAAGATTTTGTAAATGTGAATTGTTATATTCATATGTTGTTAATAAATAAAATCATTTTAATCTTAAAAATCTTAAGGATCTTAAAGATCTTTTTCCTGATTCAAAATTCGCTTCTCTCCTACTTCTTTCCTTTCTTACTAAGAAAGTAAAATCATCTTAAAACTCAATTTTTCTCTTTGCAAAAGGGTTCAATGTTTAGCCCATAACAAAATGGAAAAAGTGCGTGCTAATCGCTTGTTGCTTTCAAGTTTCCTAACTAATATTTTATATTAGTTTATATTTTATAATTAATCATGTTATACTAAGGGTCAAGACCAAGAGCTTCATATGGTTGTTGAAATTTATCGTCTTTCTAACATTTGTTGTTTTACTTCTTAACCTTCAAGTCAAGGTCAAATAGGCTTACCACACCATAATATCTGTACAGCATACATGGATGATTACTCACAAATTAACTTCAAGCGTTAAGTCAAGACGTTTATGTGGTTTACACATGTGACTAAGGGAATTTTTATATTCCTTTTTGTTTACAATGTTTCGCCTTTTATAGCCTAACATCGATAAACAACAAATTGATTTCACATAATACCCAGATGCAGACTCTGTTTATAAAGGCTGAGAAATGATTTATTGATAACATGAGAATTATGTTCACTATATGAGCAACAAACAAGGATATCAATTCCGCATTATGATATATCGACTCAATCATTTTGTTATTCTTCTTGTCGACAAAGACTGTACTGTACTGTATGACTTATAGTACCCGTAAAAGAAACAAATATACAAAATACAAATTCACCTCACGAAATCAATCAATCTGATGTTTGCCTACTTAGTTTCATATCATCTTGAGATGGGGTGGAAAAATATACTTCATCCCCTGGAGAGAAAAACGAACATTCATTCAAACTACACTTAACTTGAAGTAATCATATAAAGATCCCTGATGTAATTATTTGTATGTGATTTGGAATTATGAAGACGATTTGAACGCTTCTTTGATTCGATTTATTCTCTGATTAATCAATGGCTATATATTTACTCCTTTATCAACAAGAACCCAAGAATTTTATGATAAGGGTGTTGTTTTTTTTTGTGTGTTGAAATTCTCTTTAAAATACTCTTGCTTCCTAAATACCTTAACAATCTGTTCCAAGAACTTACCTGAAAACAAAACCTTTAGCAAATAATAAATCCTGTATCTATAGTTTTTCAAACCTTAAAGCTATCATCATTGAGAACATCAGGAAGGACATTCATGCGTATGTGTGTGAGAGGTAGTGCATAAAGGTTTATCTAAGCTCTTGCTCTATATATCGTTTTTCTCTGCCTATTGCCCACATGAAATATACATATACATATATGCAAAGTTGACCTGGTTCCAGATTCTAGGATATTTATCATCACAAATGTCCTTTTGCCAACAATAACGCACATAGGTATGGAAATACACAAACACTTCACTTACAAATGCACATAATCGCCTGCAATCTATACGGGGGGACTTTAACTCAAAACTATTATCCTAGGTCCAGGTTTTGGGCTTCCGTTCAAAGGACAACACAAAATTCTACTCACACAAACACATTCATACATAGATACAACGCACGCAAAGAGAGAAAGAGTGGAAGAGAGAATTTGTATATAACTTACCTAGTAGTTCAATGAAATTCACATTTATGATTAGAAGTAACTTACCATTAATCCGTAGCCTAGTTGGAGAACTGACCACAACCTGCCTAGTAAGTCGGTGCATGCTCCGGCACCGAAACGATTGTGATTCATCACTATCCTGCAGATTATGTATAAGCAATTCGCCGGTGGGCAATAAATGAAATTTCCCATCTGTGGAATATAAATACAGAGTAAAATGTCTCCATTAGTAAAACAAATTCTTGGCACTTGAGTCAATTCTATGTTTGTATATATATGAATAACGAATTTATATATATTAACACATCAATACAATTTATAAGTTTTATTATATCCTGCCAAAAATATATGTGCCAATGCTTTCATCGAAAATTAAACTAAAATTTTGTTTATTATTTGTGGTATTATATATTTTATTAAAATACATTTTATTTGTGAAAATTTATAAACTAGGTAAAGTTGTATATTTTGATTAAATATTGAAACATGTCCTTTTTTGGCTATGAATATTTTTTGTTAAAGATCTTAAAAGTTGGCGTTGGTTCTCTCTTGTCACTTAAACAATATAAATGTGGCCAATTTAACGAAATGAAAAGGAAAAAAACGCTTCTTGAAAGTCTTCATTTCTACAGAATTTAGAATTTAAGTAGATAAGATTAAATTAGATTGGTTTTATTTAAACATACATTTTTAACAATTATTTGGGTACTACAATCAATATGATTGTTGTATAAAATCGGTAAGTCGTCGCTGTGAGGAATAAAGTTCAGTTTGAGTAGTTCTCCTTCTCTAAGCCGGAACATGCCCGGAATTTGTTCGATGGTATATTTTTCGTGGAAGTAATTTCTTTGCAGGAGATCGTATTCTAGTCTACTGTAAATCATGCGTTGAAGTTTGCTTTTGGCTTGCTCTGTGTATTGTTTTCTTAAGACTTTATCCAGACGAGCTATTAGGCGATATAGAGTTTGTTTAAATGCAGCAAGGTTACTATAGTTTAGGTCAACATCCACCTGCTCGGCTAGTTCTATCCAGTCTTTAAACCATCCACTTCGGGATTGCATTGTTTGAGGAACTACTTTCTTTGGGAGACGATAACTTGTGTGTTTTTGTAAATAAAGGCGATAGACCCGTTTCCAACATGATCACGTAGTTTGGCGTATTCGAAGGAAGGTGGAAAATCCGTTTTATGTAAAATCTAAGCACTTTCCACTTGTTCATATTTCTGACCTCACTTAGCTTACACCGAAAAAAAATAACTGATCCCGATACACCTTTGAAGACCCTTCACTGGTATGCGTAATTTCCTTATTATTAAAGCATTGCTACCATGCTACGTTTATAGTTTTTTCGCCTTAACAAGTTTTTCTTACTTACTTACTTAAGATGGCGCTACAGTCCGGGCGGATCTGGGCCTCAACCAACATACGTCTCGCCAGCCAGCTCGGTCGCTAGCTAGCTGTCTCCAGTTTCGCACACCAAGTTGGTTGAGGTCTTCGCCCATCTGAGTGCCCTACCTGAGGACGCGTTCCTCGGCATTGGATTCGAAGACCTTCCGGGCTGGAGCGTTGATGTCCATTCGCTGTACATGACCCAGCCATCTACACCGTTGGACTTTAATTATGCTAACTAGGTCAGAATTTTTCTCTCGAAGCATCCTAAGACGTTCTCATCCTTCTTTGACAGGGTCCAAACCTCAGCGCCATAAATGAGAACCAATATAATCAGTGTCTTATAGATGGTGATTTTAGATGTTAGAGAGAGGACTTTACTTCGCAATTGCCTTCTAAGTCCAAAGAAGAAGCGATTTGCAAGAGTTATTATTATTTGATATCAGCGCTGGTTTCGTTGTCTATGTTAATAGCGGTGCCTAGGTAGACAAAGTCCTCAACTACTTCAAAGTTAAAGCTGTCCATGGTGACGTTTTGTCCAAGACGTCGTGGTTGAATGTCTTTTTTTGATTACAGCCTTCATTGACCACTCTAAGCCCTTCTTCGCTTCCGTCGCAATGCTCAAAAACGCTCCACTGACATCACGCTTTGATCTTCCAATTATGTCAATATGATCTGCGTATGCGAGTAATTGGATGGACCTTTGGAAGATTGTGCCTTTAGTGTTGACGGTCGAGTTTTGAACAATTCTTTCCAGAACGATGTCGAAGAAATCACATGAGAGTGCATCGCCTTGTCTAAAACATTTTTTGACATCAAATGCATCGGTGAGGTCTTTTCCGACCTTAAAAGAGCAGCGTGCATTCTCCATCGTCATTCTGCACAAACGGATAAGTTTGACAGGGATGCCAAAACTAGACATTGCTCTGTAGAGCTCTTCCTTATGGATGCTGTCATACGCGGCTTTAAAATCGATAAAGAGATGGTGGGTATCGATTTGGTGCTCCTGGTTTTTTTCCAAGATCCGCCGTAGTGTGAATATTTGGTCGATAGTGGACTTTCCTGGTCTGAAGCCACACTGATAAGGACCAATCAGGTTGTTGACTAATGGCTTCAGACGTTCACATAATGCGGCAGAGAGGATCTTATACGCAATGTTAAGGAGATTGATGCCTCTGTAGTTGGCGCAGTTTAGAGGGTCTCCTTTCTTATGTATCGGGCATACTATGCTGAGATTCCACTATCGGGCATGCTTTCTTCCGACCATATTTTGCAGATGAGTTGGTGCATGCTCCCTACCAAGTCATCGCCTGCTGCTTTGAATAGTTCGGTTGCGATGCCGTCGGCCCCAGCAGCTTTGTTTGTCTTCAGTTTATAATATATCAATTTTTTTACTTCGTCAAGGTCGGGTAGGCGGAATTGTTGATCTGCGTCGCCGAGGTTGAGTGGTTCTATCTCCCTTACAGCGGAATTCGGTTGGTCATCGCCGTTATATAATTTGGAGAAGCGGTCTTTCCATATTCGCAACATCGAATGCTGTTCTACCCTTGGAGGTTCTTTTAAACTTTTGGTAAAATTAACGAACGTCATTCCTGTTGTGACATTCCTCTAACTCTTCGATAGCACGCTTCTCATGCTCTCTTTTTTCCATCTAAGAAGCCGGTGTTCCTCTCTCCTCTTCTGCTGATAGACCTTGCGAGTAGAACTATTCTTTCTGTGCAGCGCCATTTTATATGCCTCTTGTTTCGCTGCGTGCGCTTGCCGGCATTCTTCGTCAAATCAGGGGTTTCGCCGTGGTGGCCGTGTGAAACCTAGCACTTCAGAAGCGGCATCTCTGATGGCTGCAAGGCAATGTTGCCACTGGTTTTCAAAGCTTAATACAGATAGCATAGATCTCCTTAAGAGGTTACTAGAGATTCGATCGAAAAAAGACATGGCATTCTCTTGCGATTTTAGCCGTCTAACGTCGAAACTTCTTACAGTACCTTGTTTCGGTTTAGACCGTTATATCCGTAGCCGTACCTTGGTAGTGGTCCAACGAGGTAGTGGTCCGAGTCAATGTTGGCCCTGGGAAATTTCGGACATAGTGTTTACTGAAGAAGTGTCATGAGTCGATCTGAATGTGGTCAATCTGGTTGACAGTGGATGATCAGGAGATTTCTATGTCCCCTTCTGGATATTAAGATGTGTGAACTGCGTACTAGCTACCAGAACGTCTCACCCCGCAGCGAAATCAATCAGCCTGAATCCGTTGACGGAGGTGGTGTCGTGCAGGCTGTATCTCCCGAATATGCCTTCAAAGATGTCTTCTCTTCCTAGCTTTGCATTAAAATCTCCTAAGACAATGTTAATGTGATAGCTAGGGCACTGCTCATATGTCTTGTCCAAGAACTTGAAGAATATGTCTTTGGTGTCTTCATCTTTCTCCTCTGTTGGGGCATGCACGCATATTAGGCTTATGTTGGCGAATTTAGCCTTGATGCGGAGTTCCAACAACAAATTCACACCCAAATAGACGCTGTCTTTGTTCTCGGTAGCAGTCGCCATTGTATCGCCATTGCTCGGTCGATCCCATCGCACTTCTTGAATGGCGGTAACAAGTTTGTCAGTGAGATGTTTTTCAATGCTCAAGTTTTTAGTTAAGCAGACTCCTATAGATATTTGTATTTTTTCACCAACTCTACTCTTTTATCAGTTTAGTATGTAATTGCGTACTTGCACCCAATCTTCCTCCGCCATTCTTAAAAACCATACATTTTGATAATTTTTCTAAGCTTTACTTTGAAAACATTCAGACTAAGCTAGAAAATTTCATTTTCACGTCCTTTACATTTCCTGTAATGTAGTTTTATTTTGAACTACAGCAAGAGAATTAAAGTAGGGTAAAAAGAGGTGAATTACGGTTTTAAGAAATTCGTTTGAAAGCCATACGTTTTTTTTTTCAAAAACGTAGACAAATAATTTTGATACATTTTGAGAAACTTGGTTTTACGGTTACGGTTGAAGCTCCATATCTTTTTTATGAATGTTACCATTATTAATTCAGAAATTTTTATTCCCCGATAACTTTACGATTACGGAATTTAAGGATTTGAATGGACTATGGAGCTTTGGAATTGACCTTTTATTTAACATTGATCTAAAAAAAAAAATCTAAAAGTGTTTCGGGTTATTTTCTCACTTCCTAATATGATTTTTTACAAAACTCTTTACTAAACTTAGAGTACTTTTACGGAAGTGTTAAAGATACTTCTTCTTCAAAAACTTTGCTCTTTCGGAATGTTTTCGAAATGAATTATTTTTGGGAAACAAATTCTAAAATAGAAAACACCAAAATAAACAAAATTGTATACTTGAAAAACTTGACCTCTCAGCAAACAGCATTGATTCGAAGAAACTTTGAAGTGCTATAAACTTCTTTACGAGAAAACTTCCGAAAACCGACGACGTTTTTCGTGGATAGTTACCTCAAATATCTGTTGGTAGGAAAATGTTTTTATTTAAGTACCTCTTAAGGAAAAGTTATTTTATTTTTGTTTTATTTTTTATTAAAATAATTTTTAAGCTATGTTTTTAAAAATATTTTAAGTATTGTTAAACATTATTGAAACTTGGACAATGGACAAAGATTATTGTTTTGTAAATAATTCGTGAATTTGAAAACATACTGTTGTTATAGGAAAAAGGATACAAATTAAGTATAACCAGTTTCCGTTTAGTAATTTGTATAAATTTTACAATTCTTCGACTATTTAGATCCCCGGAATCTTGATGTCCATGTGAATATTGCAAGTGTAGAATATGTTGCTCTGACAATTAGATATAATTTTTCTTCCACCCTAACTCACAAACGAGCAAAGATATCAGCTTCAAGGAAATTTTGTATTCTAGCTAGGTAATAACAGGATATGAAAAAGGATGTTTTGAGAAAATCAGAAAGTATTTTTTTAACACCAACAAATTTAATAATTGAACATTTATCATTTTGCAATATCTCACAAATGGCATTTATTTGTTGTTAGAAAAACATTTTTCCGGGGCTTTATTTAAGCTAGATTTTAAGTGGTTTTCTTTTAGACTTAAGAGGTCAATATTATTTTAGAAGTTTTCTAGTAGTACCTATAAGCAGAAGTTTCCAAAGACATTTTTTTATATTATGCGTGCACTAAAGGGGTAATGAATACCCTTATAATGATTAAACACAATGCGAGCAATTAAAAAAGGAGGAGAGGACTAGAAAGGAGAATTCGATTACCATTAATTTTGAAGGTCTGCACATTGTAATGAGTGGGAAATATTGAGTAGGGTAAAGCATTCCACATTCGTGTCGTGCTGCTAAAGAATAAATCTCTGTACTTAACAGCACATCCTAAACTGGGCTAGCAGTACGGGTATCACGGTTGAATTTAAGGGGAGGAATGCAACTGGCTATTTTAATAGAGCAATGTTTCTAAAAGTATCGATGAAAAAATGACAGGCATAAGACTTGCGGAGGCGATGTTCAGGAGAAGCAAATGTCTGGGTAAGAGACCGATCTCCAATCACTATTATAGCTCTTTTTCAATTCTTTCCAGAAGACTCAAGTACGTTATTGAAGCACCAGCCTAAATATGAGATTTATACTCAAGTTTTAGACACATAAATGCTCTGTAAATTATAGCCATATCAAGAGGGTTAACAAAGTTTTTGCATCATCGGAGAAAACCTAAACACTTAGCAGCATTGTTGGCGATGTCAATTATGCAAATATTTATGCAATCTCCTCGATGCAAGTACCACCCATGGATAGTGGCATTTTGGAAAGGTTACGCTTTTGTGAAAGTAGACATCATTGAGTTTTTGAAGCATTAAATTGTACCCGGTTTATGAATCCCCATTGAACAACGTTGTCAAGATCAAAATGAGCTTATTATACGCTGCCTTTGGTAGTCCACATCTAAAGAACAAGGATGAGAATCTAAAAAGCAGACTGTACTGTCATCAGTAAAACAATGTAGTGAGTTAGAAGATTCAGACAAAAGATCATTTATGAATATAAAAAAGAGAGTTGGAGACAAAACGGAGCCCTGGGGCACACCAGCGTTTATATTGTTGATATCAGATTTTAACTCGTCCAATAATATTTTAATTAAATGGTCTGAAAGCACTCAATTAGTTGACAATCATTTGTTGTAAAATAGTTTTGGAAAGAAAAAAAATCCAAATTTTTTAAAACGGGGATATGTAGTGATAACTTGACACCGTGAGTCCAGGCATAAAACAATGATATTCCAAAATGTAACGATGCAATTAATTGTAGCTTTTTTGTTTAAAATTAGTTTTTAAAGTAATTAATTTCTTTCCACAACTAATTTTAAAAAAACTACAATTAATTGCATCGTTACATTTTGGAATATCCTTCACACCTGGACTCAAGGTGTCAAGTTAGGACTAGCTACCCACTTTAAAAAAAAGTTATATTCATTTTTTTTCTTTCCACAACTAATTTTAAACAAAAAAGCTACAATTAACTGCATACTCAGTTTTTTAAATTTCGAAAAATGTAGTGTTAACTTGACAGTCGTTAACATAACCCTGATTTTGAGACATAGGAACTAATTAAAGAAAGACACAATTTAGGTGGCGCAACAGTCCTTGGAGAACCAGGGTCTAATGACTTATAACTCCCAACCTTTCCTATGCGAGTCATGTCAGGTATGGGGGGGACCTTCAGTTTTAATGCCGAATTCGAACGACTTATTTGAGAAAACACTTCTCATGACAGTAATTATTCTTGGAGGATTTGTACATTCCTTGTAAAGAGCAATACCCGTGAAAAAAGTTTTGAGTGGCACAGGCAGGGATTGAACCATCTTGCATCATGACAGTCCTCCACACTAACCATCATGCCACGGGTACTAGGAACTAAGTATGGTAAATTCGTCAATCCGTGTGTTTTTCAAAATATGATAAGATAGTTCCAAAGATCTTTGCATCATTTAGTTGACTTTTGATACAGAGGACTATTGTGGAACGAGCTACAGCCCTTATAGCCATGCTACGTTGATTCCTACCTTTAGTTATTAAACGGTGATTTTTTAAGAGCTTGAGAACTTTTTTTAAAAAAAAAACGCATAAAATTTGCAAAATCTCATCGATTCCTTATTTGAAACGTTAGATTGGTCCATGACATTTTTGAAGATAATTTCATTTAAATGTTGACCGCGGCTGCGTCTTAGGTGGTCCATTCGGAAAGTCCAATTTTGGGTAACTTTTTCGATCATTTCGGCCGGAATAGCCCGAATTTCTTCGGAAATGCTGCCTTCCAAAGCTGGAATAGTTGCTGGCTTATTTGTGTAGACTTTAGACTTGACGTAGCCCCACACAAAATAGTCTAAGGGCGTCAAATCGCATGATCTTGGTCCAGAAATGAGCCTCATCGCTGAACAAAATTTGTCGATAAAAAAGCGGATTTTCTGCCAACTTTTCTATTGCCCATTCACTGAAAATTCGACGTTGTGGCAGATCGTTCGGCTTCAGTTCTTGCACGAGCTGTATTTTATACGGTTTTACACCAAGATGTTTGCGTAAAATCTTCCATGTGGTCGAATAACACAAACTCAATTGCTGCGAACGGCGACGAATCGACATTTCACGGTCTTCAGCAACACTCTCAGAAACAGACGCAATATCCTCTTCTGTACGCACTGTACGCATTCGTGTGGTTGGTTTAATGTCCAATAAAGTAAACTGAGTGCGAAACTTGGTCACAATCGCATTAATTGTTTGCTCACTTGGTCGATTATGTAGACCATAAATCGGACGTAAGGCGCGAAACACATTTCGAACCGAACACTGATTTTGGTAATAAAATTCAATGATTTGCAAGCGTTGCTCGTTAGTAAGTCTATTCATGATGAAATGTCAAAGCATACTGAGCATCTTTCTCTTTGACACCATGTCTGAAATCTCGCATGATCTGTCAAATACTAATGCATGAAAATTTTAACCTCAAAAAAACCACCCTTTAAAAACCAAAGTGTATTGGGTAACTCGTTAGGATTCCAAATAAGATAAGAGAAATAATTGGACCCTGATTGTCTTTTTTGTTGACAAAGTTTAGCCTTATTTTTTCTTGATCCTGTAACATAAATACTTAAAATTCAAGATTATGGCCAATTAATACTAAAAGTGATCAAATGAATTATTAAAATTATTTCTTAAACTAATACAAAGTTTTTTTTAAAAAAACAACAAATATTCTTAAAATGTCAACACAATTAATTTCAGAGTCATTAGAGTTTATAAATCTCTTTCTTTACAATGACAATCTTTGTGTCTCTACTTAAAAGAGTTAATTTTCTAAGTCAACAAAAACCATAATTTAAATTTTAAAGTTTAACGAAGCATTGGCATGGGAACAAACTATATATGTATGTTTTTAATAATGTATAATTTTAAAATGTAGTATATGTATTTATATGTAGATATATGTAAATAAATGTTTACTCTTATGTTACGTACCTCCTTGAAGTGATGGGTAGATGTAGATTGCGGGTTCATGAACCCAGGAGACCACTCGAACTAGTTCCTTAACAAAGGTTGGCACCACACATCGCAGGATAGCTGTGCATCCCCTCGAAGCTGATAGCACTTCGACGTCCACTTTGTAAGCTTGTGCCACCACTGTGAAGTATGCACGTATAAAAAATTCATACATTTTATTACAAACAAATTAAAAAAAGAAGAAAAATTATTAAAAAGGAAAGAAAAAGAAAAACGAGAAGAAGAAAAGACGAACAAGAAAATTAAATTCTATTTTGTTTTGTTTGGTCCTTTTTTATCGTCCTTATCCTTTTTTCTGCGGTAAATGTTAAATTTGTAGCCGCAAAAATGACGACAACTCGTGTGGTTGAATATTTAATGTCATAATTTTACATATTTTAAGTATGTGTTGGGGTATGTGCCTACATAGCACACTAGAGGGCGTTAAAATCTACTCTCTTCTTCTCCATATACTCGAACATTGACGACGATGATGATGACTGTACGACCGACCGACCGACTCGACGCACGGCTGAATGAGCGGCATATTAAGTGTGCCCAGATTTTAAGATTATAATTATGCCATGAATACCCGATGACGTTGAGGTTTTAAGGATGGGAAAGGATATACCTATACATGTACACTCGAGGAGTTAGATGATATAGGCGTGCTATAGGGGTTCGAAAAAGAGATAGTGTTTATGGTAAAGCTATGATTCGATATTGAAATTTTAGTCGGGCACAAAGTCTTCTTTTGCATCTTCTTTTCTCATCGTTGTCGTTGTCGTCTTCTTCGTGGCAGACACTTGACACTTTAATAGCAGGAAAATGAGGAGCAACTACTAGTATAATGTAGGTAGGTAGGGTATATGACGATACGACATCAACGCCAAAGCCACCGCGCCGGCCGCACCGCCCGAGTGAGAAGAAAACAAACTAAATATCTGTATATAAGCGTTATAGGAAGACGTTCAGACTTTATAAACTGTGGCATTAATGCATAAACATCTACACATACCTACCCACAATCTACATACAAAATAAGCAAAAGCTAAAAATTCTGATAGTGCGATGTTCGGTGCTGAATAATAGGAAGTAATTATGGGAAGGAGCATCAGGAGCTTCAAAAATATAGAAAGTAGAAGTTTCTTTTTTTAATATTCTCCTCGTGTTCGTTCTGGAATTTTGTATGGATGGAAGGTTTTTTTTTCTATAACGATGAGGTTGAGGATCAGGAGGTGGTTTTTAAATATATGATTGTTTCAAATTTAGTTGCAGAGATTTAAAGCAGGAAGTGAATTATAGACAAAAGATAAACTTTACGATGTGGGAAAAGTAGTTCAAAACAGTTGACAAGATTAGAAGATGATGGCTTATTCAATTTAAGTGGAAGATCCGCAATGAATTTTACTATTTCTATCTACATAATATTTGAAGTAATCCTACTTAAGACTGAAACATCATTAGCTTTAAAAAAAAGCGAACAGAAAGTAGAGTATAATGAGCTGTTATCTCGTGTAAATTGTGTCAAAGACTTGATTTAAAGAAACTAAATAGGTAATTACCTATTGTCTATATAAGGGCAGTTCTTTATAAGAGTGTTAACTTCAAACGTTTGAAGTTCTGCAAAAGAAGGTGTTTTTAATGATTTTGTTTTTATGGAAATGGCAAGATTGCTGAAATCACTGATATGATGAAGCCTATCGTAGGTATTTGTTTCCTTCTCTTTGATTTTGCAGCATTTTGATCCATGCTCACCGCCACTTTTCTGAAGTTTGCTTTGGAGGACCTAAGCTACAGCAATATTTTCATACTTTGTATTAGCTAAAGCTTTCTTACAAAATCTTTGGCGAGTTCAACGTTCTCTTCCATTGACAAGGCTTAAGCCTTGAGACTTATTGATAGTCACTGCAAATCCCAATCTAAGGCTTTTTAATTGAATTGGCTCATTCGTGGGTTTGACAGAGATTCGCGTTAATAATATATTTTAAGCTCGGAATTTGCCATTTAGAATTATATGTTCGATAAAATTGTTTATACGTTTTTTAATTACTAATCGCGTTCCATTGCACAACCGTGCGTCGTGGTTTTAAATTACCAAGCAAAATTACTCGAGATCCAACCTTCAGTTGTTAATTATGAGGTGGCATGCATGAAGCTGATGCTCATGGGAAAACGGTTTTGCGAAGCGAGTATAGAGCAGCTCAAAAGGTAGTGCAGAGTTGTGTGAGATGAGATGGGAGGGCCAGATTACCATCTGAAGAGGTAACTCAAGGATGCTGTACAAAATCACTAAGGATCTTGTAGGCCAATAAAATATTGTCAACCATCCGGTTCGTGACATGAACAGTAGTCTTTTAGTGTCAATGGAAGATCAGAATACAAATGCAAACGTTAATGCAAATCATCAACTGTCGGAAAAACGTAGATCTACTAAAAGAATTAATATTGGCTCCCCGACCGCGTTACAACTTTGAAAGAACAACAAAGCAGCTGGGCTGGATGGCATACCTGCCGAATTTCTCTAAGCAGACCTTGACTTGGCTGCCGGTTTTTTGTTGCCACTTGTTAAGTCTGTTTGGAAAAACGAAACATTTTCCAGGGAATGGAATGACGGGGTAATCGTCAAGCTACCAAAAAAGGTGATCTTAACAAATGCAATAACTCACGCGGTATCACCATTCTGTCCGTATTTCCAAAGTTAATATCAAGCATCATTCTTGAGGGGATAAAATCTAAGATCGAGTCTACACTCAAGTGACATTAAGCAGAATTTTGCAGTGGTCAATCATGTGTGGACCATATTAACAACGTGCGAATTATTCTTAAAGAATCGTCGGAGTATACTACTCGCCGCTTTACCTCATGTTCGTCAATTTTGAAAATGCCTTCGATCGCGTTAGGCGTGGTGTTATCTGGAGATCGCTTGGTGCTAGAGGCATACCTGATAAAATTATTTTGATAATAAAAGAGTCTTATAACAACGCAAGGTGTTTCGTTTTGCACAATGGACTTGAAGTGTGACAGGGAGTGAGACATGGTGATGTATTGTCACCGATTCTGTTCTTGCTTGCTATTAATGATGTTATGACTGCTGCGGTGGGTGAACACGAGAGACTGGATATCCAATGGCACCAGTAAGAAACATTTACGAACTTTGACTATGCTGAAGACAAAGGCTTAATGGCAAACAGAAATGGAGACCTCAGCCAAATGTGCCACTCTCTTCAACAAAATGGGCAGGTGGCTGGTTTAAGGATTAATGCCAGTAAGACTTAGTTAATGCACACCAGCTGGAACCAACAATATCAGTTATTGTGAGACAAGTGACAGTAGAAGAGGTCACCAGTTCAACAATCTGGGAAGCTATTTGGCACTCGATGGTGGAACGGGCCTGGATATCGCCAATAGAATAAATAAAGCTCGTAGTGCATTCGGAATGCTTTCTAAAGTGTGGAACTCCAGGAAAATAAAGCTCCGTACCGTGATTCGTGCTGTTATATGCCTGTGAAACGTGGAAGTGCTCTGCTAACATCTCGGGAAGGTTGCAAACTTTTGTCAAGCGCCACAAACCATATCTAACATTGAACTTCGGCTCAGGACTGGCCAAACAAAAGTGGATGTTGACATTGCGTATAAACAGTGACGCTGGATTGGCCATACATTTGATGTTGGTCAGACGGCAACATAGCAAAGCAGTGCTTTCAATGGAATCCTCAAGGTAGAAGGCTATGGAGATCATCTGTCATGAAGGAAGCTCGGTTCCAAAACTTGGAGGCATGGTCAAAGTTGAGGTATCGTGCTAGGAATAGAGCGAGATGGAAGGAACTGGTTGCCGCCCTATGCTCCAGGTGGAGTTAAAGTGCTGCTACTAGCAGCTGGAAACGAAGAAGAAGCCTGATTAATCCAATGAGTTCAAAAAATTAGTTGGATAATTTACAGCTTTGGTAACATCACAAACTGTATCAATACATTTGCATAACAACAATTCTCTGTGTCTGTGTACATCGGGAAATATTTGGTCAATGAGAGCATCTTGTTAATCAATAATCGTGCAGAAATTAACCGGTAATTTTATTTACTATATTACACACCGCGTCTGGGTTATTTTGAATATTTAGTGACTGTTTAAATACTGAATAAGCTGTTTTGCCTCCATCCAAAAAAGTTTCGGCAATCTCAGAAGATGCAACAACCAATGCGATATCATTATTGGATCGTGTTTAAGCAAGAATTATCGAAATAAGGAATGTCAGTTTCACCAATTTTGAGCATCCAAAAACAAGAATCCACCTTATACTGCCGAAACTGCGAGCTTGATTTGATCAAAAATGGTTCTTTGTTCTTCATTCATTAGTGGGACATTGCGAGCGACAATCGCTGCCATTTCTTCAGTATTGTATTGTAGTTCACGATTCAATTCAGTGTTTATTAAATCAGATGCATTTTGATTTGGTGAATGCATACCGAAATTACTGATAATGCAAAGATCCTCAATAGGAATCAAAGCGTTACTGAATATTACCATAAGTTCATTGCACCGTGTATGCAAAAATTCATTGAAATTGGTTAAGCCGCTTCGGAGGAGTGCGGCAACTAACAATGTGACAGGAGAATTTTACGTATTAGATTAGTTATAAACTCATTTTTTTAAATTATTTTGGAGCTGTTACCAATTTATCGACTGCAAGTTAGAGATTGAATGAAAATTGACAAACAACAAGAAAATTTAAGAAAATGTATTTTATTGAAAATTGATAATTGAAAATATATTCACATTGAATGAACAATAATTGTAATTAACAATCAAAATGTCGTGCAATATAATTGATGGATTTTAAGCCTTGAAGTTTAACTAATCGACTTACTTAAGCTGAAACTGGAAGCTTCATGAATGATAACTTAAAGGCCTAGGAATTATGACTTACAATTCTTAACTAGTTTTATGTGTGAGTATTGTTAAATATAAAGGAGAGTTTAAATTTTCTACCAAATTTGAACGGCTAGTTTTAGAAACAATTTTCATGACTACCATTACTATTGGATTATTGGTCAATAACTCTCAGCACCATTTCAAGTGGTTTGTTCAATCTAGAATTATGGTATGACAGTCCAATGCACTAACTTAAGTCCTCGGATTTGGATCTATGTTACCTCTGATGAATATTCTGTCCACCATTAAATCATGAAAGAAGTACTTACTCTGATAACATCGACCAAGATTTAAAGAACCAAATAAGATCAAAACTTGGACACAGATCTTTTATCCAAATAGAGAGAACTGTTTTCGGAAATGGAATTTCCAGCGTGCAATGCCTAATAAATGCCTCAAATTCAACACAAAGCTTTCTTAAGGGTGCTTACGATCTTTTAAATATAAAGATTTGGTAAATGTGCCAAAAACAAGAATACCATTGATCTCAATGTTCATCCATCATCCAAGAATCACATTCACAGAAACTGACTGGTGTGCTTTAACTTGCCGATTTTTGCGTCAGAACTTAGGACAACACCCGTACAAGGTCTAACTGACCCAGGAGCTCAAAGTTCATGACCCTAGACAACCCCGTTTTTTCATTAACTGGGCTTCGAAACTTCAAAAATCATCTTTAGTGACGAGGTGCGTTTGAATGAATGGATGTATTAACAAGCTTTGAATCAAACTATGCAAGTACCTTAGGTCACCAACAATCTGTTTATGGCAACGACAATCCGGTTACCGCGATCAATGTTGGAACATTAGTTATTAGCAAGTCTGAAGTTGAAGAAGCACTTTAAATGTGAATAATAACTATTGTCCGGGTCCAGATGGTATGGCTCCAATTGTCTTAAAAATGAGAGCTGCCGCACTCTCTGAACCTCTTTCTTATATTTTTAATTTCTCTCTTTCTAAAGGTGAATTTTTTACTGAATGGGAAAAATCTTTCATAATTCCTATTCATAAAGCAGGACCCAAACAGGAAATATCTAACTACCGTCCAATAAAAAAACTGTCCACCATTCCAAAGCATTTTGAAAAACTTGTGTGTGATAAGTTTTCATTTTTGCTTAAGGAAGTTATATCGCCTTTCTCAATAAAATTGAGGCAGGGTATCAGGTTGACGTCATCTTTACTGACTTTGCAAAGGCCTTTGATAGAGTCAGCTACACTATTCTACTGAACAAACTATCAAGAATTGGTTTTCATTCAAATATTTTGCAACGGTTAAAATATAATCGTATGTCGCATTCAATTTGTTTCCATTGGTAATGCTCTCTCTACTCCTGTACATGTGTCATCAGGAGTCCCTCAAGGTAGTCACCTGGGACCCTAACTATTTCTTATTTTTAATAATGACATGCCAGATATTTTTCATAATTTTCTTAGACTTTTATTTTCTGACGATCTTAAGTTTTATAGATGCATAAAACAAACAAGGTGAACATAACACTGAGCGGAGGTAATCCGCTTGCAAGATGACCCTAACATGCTTATTGAATGGTGCAAGAAAAATCAATTATCTTTAAACGTTTCAAAATGTCAATGTTTTTCATTCTATCGTTCTTACTATCCTACTTTCTTCGAATATAAAATTGGGAATAGTGTTCTTGAAAGAGTCATTGTAAAGAAAGATCTTGATGTTATTTTTGACCTTAAACTCAATTTTATCAAACATGTTGAATATATTCTTGCCAAAGCTAACTCCATGCTTTTTTTTGTTAAAAGAAATTCAACAGGCTTTTCCGACCCTTATGCTATTAAATCTCTTTTTGGTTCATACGTTAGATCTATTTTAGAATATTGTTGTGTGGTTTGGAACCCATACTATAGAATTCATTCATTGAGAATCCAACGAGTCCTAAAGAATTTCACTAGGTTTGTTGTATGGAAACTTGGATAGATTTGAAAGTAAGGTTATTTTTCGCAGGGGTGATGTGAATTTGACACTAAGATCATGCAATTTGACCCCGCTAGACTTTTTTCTGTGGGGTTTCTTGATGTCGCAGGTCTATGAAAATAAACAACCTAAAGTTGTACATAACTCAGGCCATCGCTAAAATTCGGCTGTATCCGTATGGAAGAGTCATTAAAAATTGGACCCCCCGGATCTGTGCCACCGCAGGAAGCCAAGGCGGGCATTGGAATGATGTCACATTCCACACTTAATGGCATACATGCGCCTTTCAAATAAAAAATAATTTTGTAACATTTCATTTCAACAACTACCCGCCTATTGAAAAACCCTTTAGCTCTGATTAACGAATTTTTCGTTTATCAATTGAACAACCATGATGTTGAAGACCTGTTTTTCAACAATCCAATGACTGCCAGGCTGTGCAACATATCTCACAGCTATTTCCATAATTGATGTTCAAAAGAAATCGTATGATATCCGTATGGACCCGTAAATTGTCCTCCAGGATCGTGAGATTTGCCTCTTGACTATTATTTTTTTTGGATATGTGAAGGTGTTGGCCTACGCGCCGATAACACTGTAACGATTGGTCACTTGGAAGAGAACATTCGCCACGTAATTGCCTATATCCGCCCAAAAATGTTGGAAACAGTTATTAAAAATTGGACCTCTATATAATATCATGTCTCAGCTTCTCGTGGTGATCAAAATTATAATGCTAAAAATGTATCTTTTAAATAAAGTAAATTCTATGTTAATATAATGTTAGTATTCTTAATACCAACTTTGTTTCATTTCATTTTAAAGTAATATACCTCTAAATTACACCCTTTTTTGAATTTAAAGATTAAGTTATTCCTTACAAAAAGTCTTCTTAATATTGTTTCAAACTTCAATTCAAGCTGTGTTTTTAACTCTTAAAGAATTTTTAATAAAAAACAATATTTCTTAATTTAAAAATTATGCTCCCAAGAAGAAGTCTCTAATGACAAGTTCACATAACTTTCTATTTCACAATCATAATTTTTAAAACTTCGTTCCCGACACTTTCCTTTCCTTTTAAAAGAGGGAACAAAAATATAATTTAATTATAAAAAATAAAAAAACTTCCATAAATAAAAAAGAGTTATTCAACTTAAAATTAATAAAACATTTTTCCACTGATTGGCTTAACTTTTCCTTATGTATCATCATTATGATGATTACTAAGACTTTTATTTTAATTTTTGTTTTACATTCTTCATTTCCTTAAATGTAAATTTTTACTTTCCGATGTCTTCCTTCCTTTGGCTATTTCAACAGAAATGAAATAAGAAAAAACTTAAATATGAACAAAGGCACATTTAAATTACCATTTTTATTTTAAGTCCTAATTTTTGCTCTTTTTTAAATGTAAGAAAATGAAACAATGGCAAAGAGTTAATAAAAAGATTTCCTAAATCCTTTCTTAGGTCTTATAGTCTAGTAGATAGGTACAAAAGTATACCCAACATTTCTCCAGTGACCAAATAATCAAAAAAAAAAAAATAAGAGAGGATCCTTAAAATTCAAAACACAAAAGGACTTTCAATGAATGTCTATAAGGACAGAAGGACAGACAGACAGACAAACAGACAGCCCCAAGAAACCAGAATTATTCAATAGCAAAAATGGCAATAAAACAGAAGAAATTTCTTTCAAGCCCATTTTCATTTTCATCAGCTTCGCCATATCCAACCTCATTACACGTGCTTGTGCTTCCTTTTTGTAAATGAGAGTTCCTTTCCTTTCCATAAAATGCAAATCAACTCATTTCCCGAAAATGAAAACTCATTACACTAACGCGCGGATCCTCCCATCAAAATAAATACAATAACAACAAAAAGAAAACAACAAAAACAAACAATGAAAACATTTGAATTGCTACATCCGATTCTGAATTCATATCCGGATCCGGATCCTTCAAAGAAACAACAAAAAATAAAATATCTCGCTCTCTAATAAAATTAACTTTACTTACCGGCTCTAACTTGCACATCCCTCGATATAATTCGGCCGACAGTATTTGACGCTACGCATCTGTAGATTGTGTTATGAATGTCCTGCCGGTAGGCGGCAGCAGGAAACGGCATTAGCACTAAAGTGCCGTTCCTAAGCACTCGTCGAACTCCGTTTATATCGGCCACTGGCGACCCATCTACCGTAATCCAGTCTACTACTGGCTGCGGACTACCCGAAGCCGAGCAATCAAGCCATCCACCTGATGAATTCGAGAACTCTAAACGAGCGGGTGGTTCCATCACAAAGCCAGGACCTCGCAGATGTGTCTCAAATACTTCGGACAAGATAATATCTGCAAAAAGGAAAAAGAACAAGTAAAATTATGTATCAGTATCAGCTTCCAGGACAATGCTACACATAAATGGTTGTTTATTCAAACACAAGGACTGGGCTACCGTAATTCGACACACAAAATACATACAAACATATAAATACAACATACACACACAGCCGGAAATTGCCGCAAATGCAATCTCGGTGCAATGCTGCATTTAATGCCTGATGCTGCTGCTGCTTCTGCATCAGAGTATTAGCTTTAACGCTCCACAAGCTCCCCAGAAAGGTGGGTTGCCAAATCAAGGGAACAATGCTATCAAGAGTGCACTTAACGGCACACAACTTAGAGAGGTTGAGGAAACATAAGGACTAAATTGCTACAACTTCTTACTACACCATGAGGACGAACAAGATGACGAAGACGATAAAAATGATGATTATGATGATGAGGGGATGGGAATGGGGATGAGGATGGTTATGACGACGACTACGACGACGATGACAGAGACTTTGACGTTGATGTCGATGCCGATGTCGATGAAGACGACCACTTGAATGTGCTGGTGCATACACACGACAGGACGATATGACAACGACTACGTCATCGATAGAACGTGGTCTCCACATCTATAGAAAGGATATTTTTTCGTTGTTCATTTTTATCAGCAAAGTGGAGGGCGGTTACATAGTATCACTTTACAAACATTACATTTAAAAGTTGACAAAGTATGTTATCTTTGAGATTATAAGTGACTTCCTTTAAAATGTTGGCAGAAAGTTCTTAAGTGTTTACATGCAGCTTCGTCGTTTTGTCCTTTTTATACTTAGGTATATGAGTTTTGTATAGTTGGGTGTAGTACGAGTACCTTCTTATTATTTTCCGGTTCGAAATTATTTTATTTTAAGGGAAAGTTGATACTTCCGGTTACTTTGTCAGTTTAAAATGTTTTCTTAGGCTTCTTTTTTTTAAAACTATACTTATTTTTTTCTCGGATTGTGACAATTTTGTTTGTTGGTGGAAACATTAATAAATTGTAAAACTTATTGATGGATGAAAGTTGACAAATATTAAAGATAAAATAGTCTTGTTCTTGTAAGACCCAAGGGGAGAAAATTAAGATGCTTACATTGTTTGAAGAAATTTAGAAACATTTCTCCGAATATTTGAATTATTGTAAAAAAAAATATGTTCATAAAAATTGGAAGCAAGTTTGAAAAGAAACAAATGTTTTAATTTTATGTCTCTCAATTTTTAGGGTTTGAAACTATAAACGGAAACACAGTTTATGGAACATTTCTTGAGGACATTGGTCAACAATTTATTAAATTGTCAGCAAAATTATGGATTTCTATGACATGCTCAGATACGAGACTTGAATCTGGTTGAAACAAAAGTAATTTCTAATTCATAAAAAAAGAAAGAAAGAATATAAAGGAAAAATTTTGTAACAAAAAATATTACTAAATATATATAATATATTACTAAATTTTCTTCATTCTAGATTGACGAGAAATTGGTGTCTTTATATTTTGTGTTTTTGGGATTATTGGTTTTTCGTGATTCTGTTTTTTCCGGATTTAGATTTTTTTAGATTCTGAGTTAAGGAAATTTTGGCTGATCTGGGTTTTGGATTTTTGGATTTTTGGAATTTCATTGTTTCTGAATTCCTGACTCACTCTATCTTTTTACGCATTCTGTTTTAAAATAATGAAGGAAAAAGAGGCGTGTTTACGAAACTTCATAATGATTAAATTAAATTAAGGAAATGTCAGGCTTTTTAACATTTGTATTTATTTATTTAATTCGTTAAAGAAACTAACGTTAGAACTTTAGACTAATATTACATTTACTCTTAGATTTATAGATTTACAATGCTTTAAGCAATTTTCAAAAAAGAAGCTAAACTGAAGTGTTACCAACATTTACTTTAAATGTTTTAAAATCATTATCAATTATATTGTAAACTGAAACCAATTGGTTGAGGGGACTGTTTTTACCATAGTTCGATCTGCTTGCTGTAGGACGTAAAGGAACTTGTCTTCTAATACTTGAACGGTTATAAATAAAGTTTAATTTTTCCAAAATTGATGGTCATATGACTGACTTTTTGATTAATTTTATAATAAAGCACAGCTAAATCTTCTCTCTGTGTTTAGGAAGCGATGGAAGATTTATGAGCGTGAGCCTACGATTGTACGGTGGAAGTTCGAGCCTATTGGACCATGGGAAGAAACGGAGGCAGAATTGCATGAATCTTCTTTTACTCCTTCTATACTGTTTATATGGACTGAATAAAAGGGAGCAAATGTTATGCAGCCATATTACAATATTGGCCTTACAAATGTTATATAAAGAAGTTTAAGAATATAAGGGTAGCGAAAATCTTGTGAAAACCGTTTTATAAATCCGACTGTCTTGTTTGCTTTTTTAATAATATAGTCATTATGTTAATTTTGAATCAAGAATAATACTTAGGTCAAAGAAAATAGAGAGTTTAGTCAAATAAGAAGAGTCTAATCGATAATCGAAAGTCAAAACATTTTGTTTGCGTGTAAAACACATTTATTTACATTTGTCTATGTTAAGTTAAAGCTTATTAATAAAACACCATTCGCGAAAACTATTTATATAGATCATCTTGTAGGAATAAACAGTCGTCAAGTGAGTCAATACGTTTGAAAATTGTATTGTCACCAGCGTAAATTAAAACAGATGAGTGTTTTATAATAGAAGGTAAGTTGTTAACGTTCAAAATAAACAGTAAAGGACATAAGTGGCTACCTTGTGGTACGCCACAGTTGGTATAAAATTTGATGACCCATTGAAAGTTAATGTATTATGGCACAATTTATCAAAGGCCTTACTGAAGTTTGTGAAAACACAGTCACCTTGTTTCCGTTTTTCAATCGAATATAAACAAAAAGAACTGAAATGAAAGAGGTTAGTAACTGTTGACTTATTTTGAACAAAACCATGTTGACTGTCACAAATTATAGACTTAAAATTAAACGATATGACTCTACAAATAATGAACTCAAATAACTTAGGGATGACAGACAGTTTTGCAATGGGACAATAATTTTGTATTTCATTTTTACTATCCTTTTTATGTATCGGTGTTATGTACGAACTCTTCCAAATTTTAGGAAAAATTGATGATTTGAGCGATTCATTAAAAAGAATATTTTTTTAATGTTCAGTGATATTCTTATCCCCTCATCATCATAAGATCTTATATATAAAACAGCAGTCAGCCAAGTTTTATATCACAGTGTCAAGGAATGTTGGTCTGCCTTTTATGATTTATGTAAATATTGTAAATAATGCGAATTCTTATAATTCAAAAAAGTATACGTATACGCCTAAGTGCACCATCAATAACTGTTAAATCTTGTTAAGGATTGAAAAACGACTGAATATTTGGTTTGGCTCCTCATACTGTCAAAAAAAATAAAGCTTATAGTTTTTAAGAGGAAAAAGGGGCTGGGATGCGACCCACATTGGTAACTTCCTATCCTGTCTGTCGATTTATCTTGCTTAAAAGTTTGTAGGTTTTCGTTTCTTAAAAAAGGTATCAGTCGAAAAATTCAGTTAAAAAACTGTCAATTCGATTTTTCTAAAAATTTTGTGTAATGTTGAAAACAATATTTTAAGTAATATAAAATTATTTTGAAGCCAATATTTTTAATTTTTGAAAGAATATTTTAGCGGCAACTCGAATATTACCTACATTTAGTAAGTTTTTTAGGTTGAAAGTGTTGTTAAAAAACTGTTGATTCGATTTTTCTCAAAATGTTACTGAATGTTGACAAACATATTCTTTAAAAGATAAAATTACTTTAAAACCAATATCTCAAAGTTTTGAAAAATATTGAGTCGGAAATCAATTTTTACCAACTTTTGTAAATTTTTTGTTAGGTTTTTATTTTTTGTAAGATTTGATTTATCTTCAAAAGTTTCTGAATGTTGAGAAGAAAATTTTTTAAAACATGAGATTAGTTTAAGGCCAATATCTCAAATTTTCCCAAAGTTATTTGAGTCAAATACAAATTTTTTAAAATTTCTAATAATGCTTTTTTTGAAAACTGTCGATTCGATTTTTCTCAAAATTTAACCAGATGTCAAAAACACTATTCTTCGTTGCACAAAATTGTTTTGGATATAAAACCATTTTTCGTTTATAAAATTTTCAAATTGACAAATACTTTTTTTCAGTTTTTTTGATTTATAAACAAAAACCGTTAATTGGATTTTTTTCCAAAAATGTATTTGTTTGGCATCACGTTTCAATATATAATACAAAATTTAATTCAAGTCTTTATCGTTATTGGTTCGTGAGTTATTTAGGATTAACCAAATTTCGACTCTAGGGACCTTGAAACGTCGAGAAATGTCAAAACTTTCAATTCGAAATATCGAACCGATTACAATAACTTCCTAGTTAATGACATTGAGAAATGAGAAACTAAGTTTAAATAAAATTATTGACATTAATGTTTTTGAGTTTCTAGTGTTACAAATTTCACGTGAGTTTTCTAAAAATGAATGTATATGTACAGGGTCCGGCAAAAAAACCTCCCGTATTTTAAGACGTTTTAATATAAAGCTGTTTATAGATAAAATGGTATTCCGGGTATAGATAGGTAGAGGTCTACTTGCTGTTTTTAGTATTCATAATGGCGTGGCACTGTGAGCATCGCGCATTTTTCGTAGAGGGATATATCCGTAATGGTGGTTCTGTGATTACTACTCAGCGAGTATTTCGCATTCGATTACAACTTGGACGACAAGATCATGTTTCGGATGGAAAAATAATTCAAGTTTGGTTATCAAGCTCTAGAGCAACCGGGTTCTGGGCTTAAGAGAAAATCGTCTGGCCGACCTTTAACCGCAGCAACGCCGGATAATGTTGCACGTGTAAGTGCGTCTATCCAGCAATCTCCGAGGTGTTCAAACAGCTACTCTTGGATTGTCTGATAGGAGTGTATGACGAATTTTGCACACATATTTTCATATGCATTCCTACAAAATGATACTCGCACAAGAATTGAGTGAGAGAGATTTTGAAACACGCAGAGATGTTTGTCAAGATATTTTTCAAAACATTTCCGTATGTGCTGTTTTAATTTCGTCTGACGAGTCCCATTTCCATTAACCGGGTACTGTAAAAAAACACAATTTCCGATACACAGAAAAAAGTCAAGAAATTTATCAACGAACACTTCACAGCCCTTATGTTTCAGTTTGGTGTGTTGTTGTTGAATTTGGTGTGTTAAGTCTGTTTTTTTTTCGAAAAAAATGGGCAAAAAGCTACAGTTAATGCGGATCGCTACAGTCACATGATTAAGACCTTCCTCCAACTAAACTTAAATCAGTTTACTAGGAACCACAAAGAAGTTTGGTTCCAATAAGATAGAGCCACAGCACACGCTTCACGTGGTTCACTAACCATTTTGAGAGAGATGTTTATAGGGAATCTTCATTCTTTACGAGGAGACATTATCTGGCCACCAAGGTCCCCCGATTTATCACCTTGTGATTTTTTTCTTTGGGGAAATTTAAAGGCCCAAGACTATACACATCGCCCAACATCTTTGGAAACACTTAAATAGGCAATCACTCAGGAAGTGGCAGCCATTACACAACAAATGACTAGACGAGCAATGGAAAACTTCCGGGAAAGGCTTCGTAAATGTATTAATAAAAGAGGACAATATTTAACGGTTATAAAGTTTAAAACTAAGTAATTATTTTATTTAATGTAAAATGGCATATTATTTAATTTAAAAAAGTGAATAAAATTTTTCTGTTAAATTGTTTATTTAATTGCCATTGGCTTTTAAAATATGGGAGACCTTTTATCAGGACCTCGTATTTTACATACAATTTTATAGTTTTAAGACTGAGAAACATGAAATAAAACAGAACCAAAATGTTAAATTCGTTTTAAAATCGTACGTTTATTATTTTTACTGAATGATAAGACAATTCTTAGGATCTACGGTACTGTTTTTTTTTAGTTTTAAAAAACTAGAAAGGCTTGATTTTGATACCAAAAACTAAAATCTTTATTACTTTTACATGTCATGGACAACACAATAAAACTCAATGCCAACATTTTATTGTCAAAGAAAAATAAACAAAGCACTGCAGCTTTTCCTGTCCTGTCATTTTCAGTTCAGGGGAAAAACTAAACCGAACTCATTTAATTACAAAATTTTACAAAAGCAAAAATACTTTGCCTACCCTCATTTTTTTAACACTTTCGTGTTAAATAATTCAAAGTGACCCAATTCACACGGCGTTTAGTGTAGCATGACAACAAAAATTCTGCCGTCTCATCATCATAACCTCTTCTCATCGTCTTCGTGTTGTATTCAGCTTCGAACCCTAACTGTCATCATCAAAATCATCCAACATAATGCACATTATATGAATATGTATATGAATTGCATACATCTAAGTCCACATGAACACAGATACACATATGAAAGTGTGTGTTCAGAATAAGCCTTGTCATGAATTTGACTTTCAAAAACATGCTTTAGGCAGGGAGCCGGAGCATATACTATGCGATATATGCCCCAAAGGACTTTTGTGCCATAAAAGCATCAGCTACATTGGAGAGGAGGGACCCTGATGCAGAAAGAGAAGCTTGATGATATACAAAACAATTCCTTGTGACGAATGACCGTAAAAATGATATTCATGCTGAGATTCAACTCCCCCAACCCTCACACAAAAAAAAACCCCTACTCATCTCTTTCCGTCCCATGTTATTAATGCGCTGTACTCACATGCACATCAAGCTGAAGCTGTTGTTGCAAGGAAAAATACTTTGGGTTGAACTATGATGAAGACGACGGACGGTGCGGCGTACAGTACATGTATACTGTATAGTAGTAGCAATTATGCCCTTTAGAACAGTTCTTACGTTATCCTGAAGCTGGTAGAACAGCTTCATCACAGAGGCAGAGCCTCCCCATCAGCAATTATTGTTTTCTTTTGCTTTGTGTGTGGACGTGGGTGTTTCTCTGCCTAAAACAATCCTTGGATGCCATTGTCGCCACTTAAGAGTGAACAACATGCACACACCCCTTTACGCCTCCTAAATTGTGTGCTCTCCAATTCCACATCCAAGCCAAGGCAGGTGAATTCCACCATTACATGCCTTTCTTCGATCCTCAAATAAGCCACTCTCTCTACAAACTCGTATAGTACCCTGAATTTGAAGAAGTTAAGAACTCCTTCCCTATATGTACTTCCGCTTCCTCTCCCATCATCGTCATCATCGTCATCGTCGTCTTCTTCGAGTTTTTCTATTTTCCCATCCTCTATTTTGCAGAACTTCACTTTCTTTTCTCCCACAATCTCATCTCACCGGTGGCGCGGCGTTGGTGGCGGTAGTGGTGGTGGTATAGGCGACTTATAGCTACAAATCTATGGCGAGCTACAACGACGAACGTCGACATTCGTTGTATCCTACTTTTTGCTTGGGTTCTTGTCTCGTAAATTTATTTCTCTTTTTCTAACGTTTGTGCACTTGCCGGTGTGTTTTAAATTTGCTATTATATTTGTAGAGTATTTGTAACCCTCATTTCATTTTTACACCCCTAGAATTGTTAGGTACAGTCGAAGGCACGAATATACAACTGCTGTTACAGTTGCTGTGGCTGTGGCATGCCTCTGATGCCTGGGGATGGGGGCCGATATGCTATGCTATGCGTCTTCATCTTCACGTTCAGCTAACATAGGATCTCGGTCAAACCCATATCCTACCCCCAAACCCACTTACTCGAACTATAAAGGCCATAAATGCAGCAATCTTAGTTCTTTATATTTATTTCGTGTGTGTGTGTGGTGGGGGGTATGCTTTTTAGGGTAAATTAACTTTGTCACATTAGTTTTGCAACAAAAAGAAGAAAAAAAAAATAACAACATAAAACCATTAAGCATTTAGATGTCTCTTGATGTTTGTAATTTTATTTTTAAAAATGGTTCTTAAGTCAACGAAGATTGGCACTCGAAACGAATTTCATGTTAGCCATAGTTAAACTTAAAGTTTTATTTACACACAAATTGACGTTGGGCTTTCAGTTTGCTGGGATAAGATCTAGTTTTTGTTGGCTAAGTTAGATGTCTAAGGGCTTAATAGTATTATTTTTGAATGGTTTATAAAATTGTTAAAGTTTCAATATTGTTGCTCGTATATCACACCATAAAAGTTTTACGTTGTTTTATTGTTCTTTTAAGGAACAAAGTTAAATTTAACAACTGAAGCAGAGATGTCGTTATCAAATAAACAGAAATAGATTCGAATAAGTAATTAAAAGTCAAAACACACACAATTTTGACATTTAAACGTTGACATTTCATTATTGTATACAATGCCGAATACATACGTACTTTTTTTTGTTAATTTTTATCTAATTTCATTATTTTTTGTTTGTTTGCAGACTAATTTAAATAAATGCATGAATATTGAATATTGGACATTAAAATAAAAGTGTGAATAGAAGAAGAAGAAAGAATTGGAAAACAAAATGTTAGTAAAATGGTTACAATTTCTTTGTACTTGAAAGAACTAGTTTTCATTTTTTCAAAATATGTAAAGGGTGATTTTTTAGCTATTAAATACGTTTCATATTTTGTTTCATTGTCAAACATCTTCAATTTGGTCTATAATTTAACTATGAATCGTCTTACAGACGAACAACGCTTGCAAATTATTGAATATTATAATCAAAATACGGGCTCTGTTAAGAAAGTTCATCGCGTGTGTCTTCCATTTTATGTTGAGTTTAATCGACCCACTGAAGCGGCTATTCGGGCTATTATGACTAAATTTCGCACCAAATTTAAATTGTTGGACATTTAACCACCAACACGCTTACATAGAGTGCTAACTGAACAAAATATCGCAGCTGTATCGGCCAGTGTTAATGATGACCATCAAATATCGAATCATGAACGTTCGCAGCAATTGTGCCTCTGTTACTCCACTTCGTGAAAAAATTGGAGGAAGGATTTAGGTGTGATCCTTTCAAAATAAAGATGGTGCAAGAATTGAAGCCGGATGATCTACTGCAACGTACAATTTTTGGTAAATGGGCTCTTGGAAAGTTGGCCTAAGATCCACTTTTTTAACGAAAAATTGAGTTCAGTGACGAAGCTCATTTTTGGCTCAATGGGTACGTAAATAATCAGAATTGTCAGTTTGGTGCAAGAGCTCGACTTGCATGGCATGTGGTTTCAACAAAACGGTGCCAGATGCCACACAGCACTCGCGACAATGACTTATGGATAGGATCGTGCTATTTAACGCCTATTTTTTGTGATCCTATTTTAATGCTAGTGTCTATACAAAAAAATCCGCTTCAATGGAAGCATTATAAGGCAATACCGGCCGAAATGTTGGAAAGAGTATGCTGAAATCGGACTAAGCGAATGGAACATTTGAGGTGCAGTCAAGGTGAACATTTGCATGAAGTAATCTTCAAACATTAAATTATATTCACCGTATACTATCGATTCAAATAAAGATTTCATGCAGATGCCATTGGTTTAAATACTGATATTTTCCAAAAATTCACGTAATACAGTTTTGGCTACTCCATAATCCGGATCAATAGAAGCAATGGAGAAAACTTATCCATTAAACCCTCCGAAGACAGAATATAAGTCGAATATAAATCAATCAGTTATTTTTAAAATTTTTTAACATTTTCGAAAAACATTGAAAATTCCAACGGTCCAACATTCGTACTGGCAGCTTAGATAGAGTTTAAAGTTAGAATCATTTGAGAAGGCTTATTTTCAGATCTTCCCATTATATTTGTTTTCACTTGATAGATAAAAAGGTACGACGAAGTAAGACTTACATTTTTTGTTTAACTTCTCATAGGAAGTTATTGTAATGGGTCCGTTTTGTCAAATTGAAAATGTTAACATTCCTCAGCGTTTCAAGGTCCCTAGAGTCGAAATAAAAGATTTTTTGAAAGATGTCTGTGCGTGCGTGTGTACATATGTTCGCGACGATATTTTCGTTGTCCATAGCTCAAGAACCAGCGGGAATATCGACTTTAAATAAATTTTGTTATACATATAATAAAGCAGAAAGATGCAGAAACGGCTCTCTAGAAAATTGTGTGGTTGGTATTCTTACCATAGTGGTTTAAAAAAACGGTGAACATTTTGGTTAACCCTAAATATTTTACGAACCAAAAACGCTAGACACTTAAATTAAATTTAATATAATATATTGTAGCGTAATACAAAATAAATATATTTTTTGGAAAAAGTCCATTTAACTGTTTATTTTTTTTATAAATAAATAAAAATAAAATAAAAAAATTGTCAACTCTCAAATTTTACGAATAAAAAATGATTTTAGCTATAAAACAATTTTGTGCAATGAAAAATAACGCAACAGTTTTTCTACAAAAAATAAAAACCAAAACAAAAAAATTGATGAAAGTTGGTAAAAAAAGATTTTCGGCTCAAACATCTTTTCAAAACTTTGAGATATTGGCTTTAAACTACTTTTATCTTTTAAAAAATATTGTTGTCAACATTCAGTAAATTTTTGAGAAAAATCTAAGTAACAGATTTTTTTACAAAAAATAGAAAGCTAAAAAAATACTAAAACTTGGTAGAAAGTTATTTCGACTCAAATAGCTTGTCAATAATTAGAAATATTATTTTTCAAACTTTTTATTTCACAAAAAAAATTTTGTTTGCAATATTCAATAGTTTTTTTTTATAAAAATAAAATCTACAAAAAATAGTGAGCAAATTTGGTAAAAATTGATGTTCTGTTATTGATATCTCTTAATTTAATTTCATTCATCCAATTTGTAAAAAATAAATGCTACTAAAGTTGGTAAAAATTTGTTTTCACCTAAAAACCTATTTTACAAGACTTGATTTTCATACTAAACAATTTTTGTATGAAAAATATTATTGATAATTTAAAAGTTTTTAAGAATAATTCAACTAACAACTTTTTTAATCCACCAGAAAAACCTACAAACTTTTAAGCAAAACAAATAGACAGACGGGATGGGAAGTTATCAGTGTGGGTCGCATCCCAGCCCTTTTTTTTAAATTGAGTGGGTCTTGATAAAACGATAAAATGTCAAAACGAACGATATTTTAAATACCGAAAATGTTGTTTTTAATGTCATGAAACTGTTCTTGCAGAATATCGATTACCTTTATCTTGAGCTGTGTGACACGAAGCGTTATCCTGTTTTACTTATTAATATTATCCTTTTCAGGCCACAAGAAGTTGGTGATCATGATGGCCTGGTCAGTATCATTTTCAAAGAAGAGAGGAGTCTCCTCCAACAATAATTTTGTTTCGCTGTATTGGCACTCCATGAATCTCTTATCGGTTGGTGTCATTCCAAATCCGCCAATTTGTCTTATTCACGTTCAAAAATGGACCTCATCACTATAGATAGATGATTTTTCGACCAAAATTTCGAACTGCTTCAAATTAGCAAACACACGAAGCTGCGTATGGTCGTTTGGTTACAGCTTCTGGGTCATTTAAATTTTGTATGCAGGCCCAAATCACGACTCGAAATTCGTCATTTTGTGGTTTGTGACAGAACACTTTTTTGTAAATGACACGTAATTGTCACAGTTTTACGAAAAAAGGTGATCTTACGTTTTGTTAACGTACAGGTATTGGCTGATTGTTCACTGAGCTTGTAGACTCGATTTTGGCCACCAAACGTTGAGTAGTCGAACACCTATTTTGATTATAAATTTGTATCATTTGCAGATGTTCATCGATATTGTAACTTATCATGATGATTTGATTAAAACAAATATTTTCACAGAAAGTGGAGAAAACAATATGGCCGTTTGCACTACTGCACTTTATAAGCCGAACCGAACACTGATAACAATTAATTTTCAATTTTAAATCCACATGTTATTTATACAAATAGATCGAGTATTCTTTCCTAACAACATAATGGTTTTCAGAATTTTTCAAAGAAATCCATGTTATTTTTTGAATACTGCAGGTTAGGCGTCAATATGGAACGAACTACCTTCAAATTAGAAGTATAAGGCCGGATTTTCAGACTAAAGAGTCATAAATTAAATGGAGTTTTAAACATCGATTGAAGAAATGACCAAATACGTTTTATAAAAAAAACCATAGCACCAACTTCAAAATAAAAAGATAAATCAAAAAATTAACGCCCGGATTGAGGGGAGGGTAACTGGGGTGGAATGTGGGGCCTCCATAGAGACTTCGAAAAATTTTTGTTTCAAAATTACAACTAGTAAATACTAGTAAACATCTTTTCCTTTGATATGTATTTTTCTTTTATCTTCCAATAAAGATCAAAAAGACATCGTGAGGAATGAAGCAATGCTACAGATGATGGGTGGCCTCGAAACCGCTTTGTTTGCAATATTTTGGAACGATATCTTGGAGCAATTTAAAGCTATGTAAAACGATTCTTGAATCGTCAATGCGTGCACTAGAATCATTGAAATCATTCGTGGATTCCAAACGAAATGATTTTGATAAATACAAGGAAGCAGACAAAAAAAAATTGCTGAAAATTTGCACGCTGCAGTAGAGGCATTGGTGAAAGTGTTTCCGGATGATTAAGAGCCTAGTCTTGGTAATGAGTTGGAACAGATCAATCGCCGAAACTAATTCACTATCAAATTTTCGGAAATCAAACTTTCAGAGCTACATTCCCAACCTCAAAATTGCATTTAGAATGTATTTGGTTTTGATGGTAACAAATTGTACTGGAGAGCGCTGCATTTCAAAAATAAAAATTATAAAAAATTATATTTATAGAAGCTTTCTCTTCTAAGCATTGAAAGCGATTTACTCCGAGAAGTGGATTTCAACGAAATCATCAACGATTTTTCGGCGAAAAAAGCTCGAAAGGTTCCGTTCGTTAAGCCTACAATTTATTTGCAGATAATTCTTTTTCGCGTTTTGTAATTAAGTGTGTTTGTTAAATACTAAAGGAATCTACTTTGTTTCACAATAAAATATTTATTGAATAACTCGAGAGAAAAAAATGTTTTACTTTATTTTGAAAATAATTTGAAGCGAGGGGGCCTCCGGTCCTTCACTACCCCGAGGCCTCTGGACCTCTAACTCCGGTCCTGCTAAAAATTGTATCTTGTTGGATATTCCACAAAGAAAAATCTTAGGAAACCAATACAGAGTATTGAGCCCTCGATGATTAGAAGTTTTTGGGTTCGTAAGATGTACTTTGTGTTGTATCTGGTCCGTCCAAAAAAGTCCAAAAAATTCATTTGAATTTTCTGAAAAACTTGTCAGTAAAGAATGAAATTCTTCATTGTTTTTCAGATTATGACCCTTTATGGATTGAGTTGATGATTACATAACTTTAAGCACACAAATAAAATTCATAAAACAAATTTAAAATCTATTACATAAGTCATTAACAAAGATTTTTAGAATAATAAAACCTCCCAATGCAAGTTATGCCAATCTTACCAATATAAGATTTAAAGCATTCCGAAAACAGTTTTGAGGTCTCCTGATGGAACTTGGAGAAATTCTATGGAATTCTTTTATCAAAATTCTAGGGAAACTACTCAAACACGCTTTATTGTTTTGTTTGAAAACCAAGAAACCAACCAATATCTGTATCCTTATGTTGCATGAGTTTTAAGCTTAAATTAAGTAACCATACTCAATTTTATGGACTTATTGCATAATAAAGTAAAATCTATTAGTTATTTGCATACGCATTTATTTTTAAAGCCCCCCATCAGGATACAAAAAAATACACTACAATGAAAAATAATATTATGTGTGTTCCTGTGCAAGGAATTTTCATTACCTGACCCCCCCCAACCCTCTTAATCCCATACACACAACAATAGGGTATTTCAAAATAAGCTGCAAACCCAAACAAAGGCCTCTTTATGTGTTTTTGTTGATTGGGTGCTCTTTGGAATAAAATTTTCAAGAAATCGATGGGGACTATTGCCTGGATTTTGTTTGTCGGACACAATTGACTTAAGGCGCACTGCATAAATATTCCTACATATACATCGATGTGCTGCTACTCCCATAAAGCCCCCTCACTGCTGCCATCGTCGTCGTTGGCCTCCAGCAATGTGGTTCACCTCGTCATCGTCATCATCGTCCTGTTAGAGTCCTTCCGGTGCTATAGGTACTCTACCTACTCTTTCATATATATATTCCCTAAGTTAAGTGGAAGAAAAACGATGGCGCACTTTGCGTATTGTTGGTTCAAGCATTCGATTGGGTTACAGTTTGTACATGAAAGCGTAATGTTCTTTGGCTCAAATCGAACAATGAATGGCAGAGGTAGTTGATGGTAGAAGAGAAGATGGAAAAGTAAAAAAATAGGTAAGTAAATAAAAGAAGAAGAACAAAATTGAAAAAGAAACTTAGAGGAGAGTCCTTGTGTACAAGTAGTATACCGTTACCGTGAGTGTTGTGTATTTCAGAGAGCTTATTTGTACGCTTATTGACATATTTTGTTGAAGGAATTATTTTCCAAAGCAAAGGACTATGTTGTAAAAGGATAGGTATATGTATTTACTCGTAGGAATGTATAGAACCACAACTGTGAGTTAGAAAAACCTTGTGGCTCTTGGTTTTTCATAGTGCTGTTTTGTTTCTTCTAGCAGAGTTCTTTTTGTTGTTGTTTTCTTTATACATTTTGACCGATTGGTTTGGACCTGCGAGGTAGATGACGGAAGATGGGAGGAAGTCGTCCTCTGTGTAAAATGAAATCACAAGCAAACATTGTCGTTTGCCATTAAAGGAGACTATTCAATTGATTTTAGCAAAAATAAGATACTTACATATGTATATAGATACTGGTCTTGGAAAATGTCATTGCATTCATAGCTACGCTAGCTTGGCATGTCTCTATACCTTTAGATAGAAAATAAAAACACAGAGGTCCTGGTGAGGATGGCAAATAGAATATGCCGATTGCCGAGAACGAGAATCACAACAACAACGATGATGAGGACAACGATTCCTTTGTCAATGTCTATGCCAGCTGAATGAATAGTTGGTGTCAAAGACGTTATATTGATAAAAATGTCGAAATATTTCAGTTTAAATGTTTGTTGACTTTTTGAGATGTCAAAGAATTTCAAAAAATACATTAAAGATAAGAAAATGTTAAGTGTACAGGAGATAACAAAAACATGGACCTTTAGTTTGGTTTGTAAAAACCATTTCACGAGGTTTTAAATGTATTTAAAGAAATGCTTAAAGGACAAAATGTTTAAAAGATACATGTGTATATTTGGTCTTCAATTCTGTTTCAGGACCAGAAATAAAAATGACACCACAGGACAGTCAATTAAAAAAGTTCGTAAAAATAAAGCAATGGCTTGCTGATCAACTTTTACGGACTCAGCAATTACTCAATAAAATGTAATAAGCTAAACTTTATTAGTTTAACTCTGCTACAATTTTATTTAAACAAAGTACTGTATTTAAGTTTTGACAATTAGGTTAAAATAACCAAATGGTAGATGATTTTTTCCAAGTTTTGAAGGTCTAACCGTTAATTTCCAAATGCAGTTAAGTAAGATTAAATGATAAGATGTCAACATAAAATCAACATTGACACTGTCAATGTAAACAATATGAACTTTCAAAGCGACAACTTCAACCTTAAAGAAAACACAGCATATTTTTTTTGTTTTGAAAAGTTACTTTAAAGGTTTTGACTCATTTTATAGCCAAATAGTTTAAATTTCAAATGTTTGCACTAGTTCAGTTCCTTGCTGAAAGACCTTGACGTACAGGGTCCGGCCAAAAAACCTCCCGTATATTTAGACGTTTATATTAAAAAGCTATTTATAGATAAGATGGTATTCTGGGTAAAGATAGATAGATGTTTAAGTGCTGTTTTTAGTATTCATAACGGCGTGGCACTGTGAGCATCGCCCATTTGTCGTAGAGGAATATATCCGTAATGGTGGTTCTGCGATTACTACTCAGCGAGTATTTTGCATTCGATTTCAACTTGGACGACATGATCCTGTTCCGTATAGAAAAATAATTTAAGTTTGGTTATCAAACTTTTCTGCGCTAAAGAGAAAATCGTCTGGCCGACCTTTAACCGCAGCGTCTTAACATGCAGCTGCCCTTGGATTGTCTAATAGGAGTGTAAGACGAATTTTGCACGCACATCTTCATACGCATCCCTACAAAATGTGATCGCACAAGAATTAAGTGAGAGAGATTTTGAAACTCGTAGAGCTGTTTGAGAAGATATTCTTCTAAACATTCCCGTTGGTGCTGTTTTAATTTCGTCTGACGAGGCCCATTTCCATTTGTCGGGTACTGTAAATAAACACAATTTCCGATACTGTGCAACATAAAACCCTCAAGAAATTCATCAACTATCACTTCACAGCCCTTATGTGACTGTTTGGTGTGCTGTTGCTGAATTTGGTGTGTAAGGTCCGTAAATTTTCGAAGAAAATGGATAAAAAGTTACAGTTAATGCGGATCGCTACTGTCACATGATTGAGACCTTCCTCCAACCAAAATTAAATCAGTTTACTAGGAACCACAAAGAAGTCTGGTTCCAACAATAAGGAGCCACAGCACACACTTTACGGCGTTCACTAACCATTTTGAAAGAGATGTTTTCAGGGCATCTTCTTTCTTTACTAGGAGACATTACCTGGCCACCAAGGTCCCCTGATTTAGCACCTTGTGATTTTGATTTTTATCTTTGGGGACATTTAAAGGTCCAAGTCTACACTCATCGCCCAACATCTTTGGAAGCACTTAAGGAGGCAATCACTCAGGAAGTGGCAGCCAATGCACCACAAATGACTCGACGAGCAATTAAAAACTTCCGGGAAAGGCTTAGTAAATGTTTTAATAATAGACGACAACATTTAACGGATATAATGTTCAAAACTAAGCATTCATTTCATTTAATGTAAAATGGCATAGTATTAAGAAATTCCATAAAATTTGTGTGTGTAATTGTTTATTTATTTGAGATCTTTTTCCCGGACCATGTACACAAATTCTGGTTAATATACCCCCATATTTTAATCAAAAGATAGTATTCTTTAATGCTGGCACCATAAGTGTAAGCTTATCCATCTTTCCTACTCTACAAGTGTCTTTTAAAGTGCAAGCAAAACAGTATTTATCCAGCCTGTTGCTAAAAAGGGTGAATCCTTCTATCGTCTAACTACATTCAAGTAATTTCTTTGCAAGGTTTTAAGCAGCTTGAATAATATTTTGAAGAAGCTTAAAAATATCTTGAAGAATGAAAGCTTCTTAACGACCGAGCAATAGGTCCACTGGTGATTTTATCGATAATCTAACCGAAAAGTGAAACAAATCTTTATATCGGTTTGGAGAAATGAAGATTATTGCACTTTACAAAAGCATTTGATAGAGTTTGGCACCAAGTCTTGAAGAATTCCTTCTTCGTTGGATAAGAAACTACCTTTCTAACTATTCAATACAAGTTGTATTGGATGGTTTCACGTCTGAAATTCCTAAAATAAATGCTGGTGTTCCATCTACTACGCTCCGTTCTATCTACTACGCTCGTCATAAACAATCCATTGTCTACCACTTCTAATCCATTAAATGCTGACGATTCTCTTAGTTTATCATTTTGGCTTCAAGATTTGCAAGAGGTTACGTAATTTTAACGGCAGCATATAATAAGCCCTTTAAATTCCTATCGTTATCCAACGAATAATTACTAACCTTTAAGAATTGAATGCTTCGAAAACTCAATACTAACTCATGTCATTAAAGCGTAATCCAAGATCGATGCCACTATCCATGAGCGGTACTTGCATCGAGGAAACTTATCAAACTTTTAGTACCCGGTATGTTTGTCACCGACCACTTGTTATGGAATGATCACATTTTCAAGATTGCAAAAAGTGCTGAAAGGTGCTTTAAGTTTCTACAAAGTTGCAAGAAATTTGCCACCCTTATGATATGGCTGTAATTTATAAAGCAATTGAATATAACTCGCATATTTGGCAGGTGCCCTTCAAAAGAAGTTTACATCTTCCGGATAGAATGAAAAAAGGGCTTTGGAAATGATACGCGATAAAACTTGAACCTAATCTTTACATCACTCGAACACCGCCGAAATGTGTTGTGCCATTCGTTGCTTCAATTATATTTTTACAAACAAATTTCTATCGAATTAACCAGTTGCATTCCCGCCTCAAACCATTCAGTCGTAATACTCGGACTTTCAGGAATGTTCATCCTTGAACTCAATTTGGGCGTACTGTCAAGTATAGAGATTCTTTCTTTAACCGTACATCGAGAATGGGAAATACATTAGCCGACATTCTTTTCCATCTCATTTTGATATTCAAAATTTAAGACCAATGTTCACCGGTATCTCCCCTTTAATTCTTCCCCATTTTCCTAAAATTTGCACTGGGTTTAAACCTTAAACATGTTAAGCGTATTGATATCCCCTTGAATGCCTGATAATTATTATAAAAAAATATGTGACAAAAACACAACATTTTTTGTAGTATTTAGCTATCAATTTACATTTATTGTTATACTGAATTCAAATTCTGATAAATCTTTCCGATGTTCTTCTTGTCTGACATAAAATTTAAGAAAAAATGAAAAAAATGAGGACAGCATTTCGAATCAAACAAATGTGTGCCTATTTTTTAAATTCTTGAGGTCTACGTCCCTACTCTTGAGATATGGCATATAAAAGAAGTAACACACGAATAATATAGTTTTTAAAAACTGATTGACGTCTAGAACTGCCAAAATTCTCAATTTGACAACTCAAAACGATTACAATAAATAGCCCATGAGGTTTAGATAGAACTTCCTTAAATTTTTCGTGCCAAGAAAATTGTTGTAGGATAAGGTATATCTGATTCTGATGGTCCTCCTCAAAAGCAGACATTATAGCATTTTAAAACAAAAACTTTGAATACCTTTTCCAAGCAATCAATTCGTCTCTTTATATCGGTTCTTTTATATATTTTTTAGTTGTATATTTTCTATATGTAAATTTTAAAATTTTGTTTCCCTTATCAAACCAACAAAATCTTGTCTGATACTGATATACATTCGCATACTAACTTGTCCTTGTTCAAATCACGAAAGAAGATATCACAGGACAGTAATTTTCCACTGATCCTTTTTGTTTTTTCCATCCATACCAATGAACATATTTTTACTTCTTAATTTGTAATTTCATCCCAAAAAAAAAAAAAACAGAAAAACAAAGAAAAAATAAATAAATGTGAAGGACACAGATATTCAACTTTATCCTCTTCCACAGATTTAATTTTTTCGTCAAAAAGGAAACAAACTTCTTTTCGGCATCTTGTTAATATTAAAATCTCATACAACGACTGAACGACACAATCCTACGTTAAGTTCATTGATTATTGATGGAAATCTATGAGCTTTTTTTTCTTGGTTTGGTCGCTCTTCATCGAATCAAAAACAAAGCACAGAGATGATAAATGAAATAATATAATACTGTTTATATTATCATCGACAAGAGGGAATAAATTCTACATATTTTTATTCAATATATCAACATACATACAAAGCTCTCAAACGGAACGAAGCTGAAAACTTATTCCTTACTGAAATAGTCAAAGCAGTAATGTTGAATATTGAATTGAAATAAACTTTATAAGTTGATATGCAGGGAGTTTTTGTGATATAAGAGTAAGCTTGGCAACCTATAAATCGTCAAAAAATTACGATTTTTGAACAGTTTAAAACTGTTTTCCTATGCCACAAACCATCTTAAGGTTTTTTTTAACTTACATGAAATTTACTTCATTCGAAAGATAATGTTCTGAAACATCACCGGCAACAACCGAAACGGCTAGTTCGAACACAGACGAATCCGGAGGTCAAATGCTTAATGAGTTTTTCTCAAATTGTCCTCCAAGTGGTCAAATATTTCTGGTTTATCGGCGTAGAATAACGAATTTGCATATCCCCAAAGAAAATAGTTATGTATACTTTATTGCTTTAATTCTTTAAATACTAACGTTAACAATTCTTACTTGAAATCTACAACTTAAACTAGGCTATTGAAAAACATTTATTTGCATTTTATACTTTTTTTATACTGAAATTTATCATAGATTTCAGTTAGTTGATTTACGGAGCTACACCATAGTTTGGTATACTAAAATTAGTTTTCAATGGTTTCTGGAGACTTATATTTAAACGACTAAAACTAAAGTCCAAACTTCCAAGAACTGATGGTGATGAAATTTGTTCATTTACTATTCCAAAATAAAACAAAATTCCTAAGATTTGTCAAAGAAGGAAGGTTTATGAGAGAAAGTCTTTGTGAGTAGGCGGTATTATATGAATATCATAAAACAACGAAAGGGATCGTAGACAGAAGCTCAAAAATCTTTTCTGAATGGCCTCGAGTATTGTATCGTGTATGGCGGCGTACTAAGGTGACCATACTGTACAAACATATTCCAGGACTGGTCTTACAAATGAAACAGAAAGTAATTTTAAAACATATGGATCACGGAAATCACGTCCAAATCTCTTAATGAAACTATGAAGTTAATATGGTCATCAAATATTTGTTTAGAACCGAAGACAACAGCCAAGTCAGAAAATATATAGATACTTTACATAAAATTATACAACATAATATTAAAAAGAATTGGAACTTTTTTGAGTGTTAATCCCATGGTTTTACATTTGTCAACAGTTTATCGGCGTTTAATTTTTGAGCGTTTACTTCAAGAAATCAATCACGAGCTATGTCATATAGTTCAAACAAAGTCCATAGTAATATCTGTGAAGTGTTGGCCACCATCGTTGTTTAAACAGTACGGACCAATTATTCCACCAGCTCATAAAGCACACTAAATAGTCAATGATTGTGGATAAGGACTCTCCTCACCCCAATTACGGCAGCTTTGTGTAATGACGTATCTATTCAACAAAAAGTGAAGGACTATTATGTTGACCGTAAAGAAGACGTAGTGCGAACCATGATTTTCAAAATGAAGTTGTACTTTGGAAACGTTGTTCAGACGTAAATCTTTTAACACTTAGCGGCCAAACATGTTTGATCCATTACCCAAGGCTTAAAAAAGTGGAATTGTGGTCTTAAATCTTTTCAATTTATAAAACTAATGACATCTAATAGTGGCAGACAAGCTTGAAAAGTATCTTTGTTACATAGTCATAAACATAGTGGTTTGAGCCTTAGTTTCTTTGGCTTTGGGGGATAACTTACCCTAGTGTGGCCGAAACCTTAAGTCAACTCAAAAATATTGACTTTAAATTAACCATGAGAAATGTTTAGGAACTCTTCAACTTACTTTATAACATCAGATTACTTACTTGCTTACTTAAGGTGGAGCTACAGTCTGGGGCGGACCTGGGCCTCAACCAATATGCGTCTCCAGCCAGCTCGGTCCCTAGCTAGCTGTCTCCAGTTTCCCACGCCAAGTTGGTCCATTCGCTCTACATGACCTAGCCATCTAAGCCGTTGGACTTTAGTTCTGCTAACTAGGAAAGTATCGCTGTACAGCCCGTACAGTTCGTCGTTATATCTTCTCCTCCATTCTCCATCTATGCATACGGGAACAAAAATCACCCGAAGAATTTTTCCTTCGAAGCATCCTAACACGCTCTCTTCTTTCTTTCACAGGGTTCAGGCCTCAGCGGCGTAAATGAACCGGGATGATGATTATCTTATAGATGGTGATTTTAGAAGCTCGAGAGAGGACTTTACTTCTCAATTGCCTTGTAAGTCCAAAAAAGCAGCGATTTGCAAGAGTTATTCTTCGTTTGATTTCAGCGCTGGTGTCGTTGTCTGGGTTTATTGCGGTGCCTAGGTAGAAAAAGTCCTTAACTACCTCGAAGTTATAGCTGACCATGGTGACGTTTTTGATGACAGCATATACTTGGTCTTGCCCTCATTGACCACTAAACCTATCTTCTTCGCTTCCATCTTAAAAACGCTAAACTGATATCACGCTTTGTTCTTCCAGTTATGTCAATATCATCTGCATATCCGAGTAATTGGATAGACTTTTGGAAGATTGTGCCTCGAGTTTTGACAGTTGAGTTTAGCACAATTCCTTCCAGAACGATGTTGAAGAAGTCGCATGACTTCTTTGACATCAAATGCATCATTGAGATCTTTTCCGAACTTAAAAGAGCAGCGTGCATTCGCCATCGTCATTCTGCACAAAAGGATAAGTTTAACAGGGTTGCCAAAACTAGACATTGCTCTGTAGAGCTTTTCCCTATAGATGCTGTCATACTCGGCTTTAAAATCGATAAAGAGATGGAGGGTATCGATTTCAAGTTTCTGAGTTTTTTCCAAGATCTGCCGTAGTGTGAATATTTGGTCGATAGTGAACTTTCCTGGTCTGAAGCCACACTGATAAGGACCAATCAGGTTGTTGACGAACGGCTTCAGACGTTCACATAATACGGCAGAGAGGATCTTATACGCAATGTTAAGGGGACTGATGCCTCTGTAGTTGGCGCAATTTAGAGGGTCTCCTTTTTTATGTATCGGGGAAGCTATGCTGAGATTCCACTCATTGGACATGATTTCTTCCGACCATATTTTGCAGATGAGTTGGCGCATGCTCCCTACCAAGTCATCGCCTGCTGCTTTGAATATTTCGGCAGCAATGCAGTCAGCTCCAGCAGGTTTGTTTGACTTCAGTTTAGATATAGCTATCTTCACTTCGTCGAGGTCGGGTATTGTTGATCTGCGTCGCCTAGGTTGAGTGGTGCTATCTCTCTTACAGTAGAATTCGGTTGGTCATAGCCGTTATATAATTTGGAGAAATGGTCTTTCCATATTCTCAACATAGACTGCGGTTCTACTCTTAAAATCTTAAAATATCCACATATCTTGTTCAACTAGGTTTTTCTTCGTGGAAAAATGAGTTACTCTGTGTGGCCGCTAAAAGTTTATGTAAAATTTCAAACCAAAACTAAAATAAATCACTTCGCAAATGACCAATTAAAGTAGTGTTCCCAACTTAAAGCTGTACAGTGTACACCCATACAAAATTCAATAACTCAATTTGGAATGTGTCTAACTCAATTGAGATGCTCATATATTTGCACTCGAAATGTGTTACATTCCCAGCAGGATCTTAGTTTAAGTAAAAAAAAAGGATATAAAGTCGCAAGTAATTCAATAATTATTGTAGTTGATGAAAAAGCAACTTAATTTCCTTAACTATCCCATATTTCCTATTAAATGTATACAAATTATTTCCTCCTTAATCTTTTGTTTATTTCCTCTTGTTGTTTTTGGTTTTTGTTTTTGTTTCATACAATCGGATTGCCTTAAACAATATCCTGTGATTTTTCATCTTATAAATCATCATCAAAGTTAAAGGAAAAACAAAAAGAAAAAGAGGACATCCTGTTTAATTTTGTTTTTCGGTCGAATATGAAATGTAATCGAAGTCTGATTTATATTAATCAACAACAATCAGCATCAAAAACCTGCACCCATACTCACTATCACTGCCACTCTCACTATTTCATATGGTAGCATATTTTATTCCATCTATCTTTTTGATATTACAATTTCCTCGAAAAAGGACCCGGAAATTCCGTTCCGTTCAATCTCTCGCCACCCGCCCATTCCAAGCTCTCCTCCTTCCGGATTGAACATAACAATTTTCTCTTTATTCCTCTCCATACAATATACGAATATATCGAATATGATAATAAGATATTCAGCTCACAGTTATTGATGCAGAAAAAAGGGAAAAACAATCAGTATACGAGTTCGAGACTCAGACCCCCTCTATACCTTCGAACTTACATATATTTGGAATATATATAAATTGATTAAGATCCAATAGAAGTCCTATGCTATGCTATGATGTTATGGCAATATCTTAATCAAAGTCCTAATGTTATTCGTGTATATATGAATGTATGATTGTAAGGAGTATAAATCTACGCCTTGGCCTCTGATTGATTGTCTGATCAGGACTTTTGACAGCAGCCATGACGGTCGGTGGGCCAAAAGTGAGATTGTATAGTATTCAGCTATTCAGCAACATCATAATGTTCATTGCTTTTGTAGTTCTTCTTCCAAAGAACTGACATCAACAAGAAGGACGACTTAAACGGCTTTCGTTTTATCAATCAAAGGGTATTATCTTCTCTCGCCTATGTATCGTATCTTCGAGAAAATAAATCCTTTGAAAGGACGAACAGAAATAAAAAAAAACTTTTAAACTTTAAAAACTTTGCTCTCTCTCTTTCAAATAAAGTTTTATAAAACTTTTACTATAAGTCGACGCCAGCGCCATCACCCTTCACCATCGTCACTGAACAAGGAACTGAACTCACATAGGAACTTGATGATACCGAATTGAAAGATTGTTCTTAAGCGGTTTATACAAAAATGTACGATAAGCATGCGGGTTTGGTTGGGGGAGGTTGGGGTAAGTTTTATGTACCTAAAGTCATATATAGTTGTAGTTTAAGAAAGTTGGACAAAATGATGGGCCTCACCCTCAGCCAACACTGACTCAGTTCTTTCTGGGTCTTCTGGATTGGAATCTGTGTGGTGTAGCTTATGCAATTGTAATTAAATTCAAAGATATCCTTAATCTAAATAACAAACAAAACTTTAGAAAAACAACAACAACAACAAAAACAACATCACTGCACCCTTTACACATGCAGACAAACCCTGGGCTTCGGATGGTATAGAAAATCAGCACAAAATCAGCAATGTTGTTTGACAAACTGTGTTCAACATTATGCACTTGGGGGCCATTTTGTTAAAAGGTCCTCGATGCCCCCGACACAAACAAAAACAACAGACAGAAAATACAAAACAGAGAAACATACCAACAAGTGAAACCAAATGGATTCGTGTAAAATCCTTTTTACTGTAAATTGTAGAAACTACAAAATGTTGTATAGTGAAATTGGAACTGGAACCACCCAGAAATAGGGCAAAATGTTGTGTTTGGTTGTTTGATATCCTTTCTCTCATGATACCCATAGACATATGTGTGTATGTCCTTTACATATTCGACTGTGGACTCGTAACCCCTCGCCAAGGGGGATTCTCCTGAAGATATGTTTCCAATTAAATTGCATTAGTTGCATAATATTGCCATCGTTTGCTATTGACTTTCGAGTAATTAATGATTCAAGGCATCAGGGGAATTGAAATATATAGGACAGCAATAGGCAGAGGTCGGAGTCGTGGCATCAGAGGCCAAGGCAGGACGACGATGAGGGGAAGGAAGTGATGGGAATATTTTGTGGTGGATATTTTGGATTTGTTATGCGAAATGGAAGTGATGCGTGGTTTATGTTACTAATTGCTCTTTCTCTCTCTCTTTTTCGGATCTCTGTATCTATAGTTTATATTTTATTTATTTAAAAACTTTCAAATCCATTTTTTTGGTCAGAGTTGTGTTTTTTAAAGTATTAATTGAAATCAATGGTATACACAAATGTTAGAATATATTAATTAATAAAGTTTTTTTGAGTAGGTAGCTAGGTTTGCTATATCCATAACATTTTGCATGAAATGTGGTTGATGGTATTTTGATTTCTGAACTTTTAATAAATGTTAATGGATGTGGAAATAGTGTATACACACTATATACATAGGGTGTTCTTTTTCCAAATGAAATATTGGCGGATTTAACTTTTTTTATCATCGGAAGAGAAAAATTATTGATAGAACGAGGTTAATCCAAATAGATTCCAGTTTAAATTTTTGTTTAATAAAGTAACGACTGTACTAAGCTTCAGTTATATGATAGACGTTAAAGGCCAACTCGTTACTTCTCTGTCGAGTGCAAAAAATTAAATTTTTCTCTGCCAAATCTCCGTCAACGTTTACAGTGTCAATGATTAAAACGTTCACTGTCACTCGAATGACAACCTCCGGTCTACGATTTCTCAAAAAGCGTTGGTCCGTTTGTGAGTTAATGTTAACTCGCAAAACTTTAACGATCACACGATTTGCCAAAATAATGCGTTCATGTGTCAACGTTATTTTTAAAATTTAAAAGTTTTTAAATTTACATATAATGAAATAAAAATCTTAACAGAACGAGAATTTTAAGAAATTTAATAATATATTATAAAATTGAAAAGTCTTTAAATTAATGTTAAGAATTGTTTATGATTTTGAATATCTCGAAGTAAAGGTGTTTTTAAGTGTATAACTTCTACAAAATAATTCCTTCCAAAAGTGGAATGTTTATAAAGTTGGTTTGAATATTTTAATATTACCCGTGTTTTTTTTGGCATTCTATAAATAGTATAGTAGAAAATTCTTAATAAAAAGCCTCGGCAGTAGCCTGATTTTTGTAATTAAAAATTTTGGTACAACAAGAAGATCTGTCAGAATAAAAATAAAGAAAATACACAAATAGAAGAAAGTTTTGTGAAAATCAAAAGTTTAAATTAACTTCAGCAAAAGAAACTAACTAAAACTAGTAAAATGGACAATTTTCAAGAAGAAATGGAAGGAAAACCTCTGGAAATTGAGTTCATTTAACAATTGCAGCTTTAACTTTGAATAAAAACTTCAAGAAGGGACTACTACATTAACATGTGGTATTGAAGCGAACTTGAAGCACGTCTCAATTTTTTATATAACTGAATCGAGTTGAAATAAGCTTGATTTGACTCGATTCCGGTCGGGGATCGGAGTCGATTAAAAATTTGTGAATAAAAACCTGTGTGGAGATGTTGGTTTTACATATAATGCATTATGGTCTGTTTTTTTGCATGTTTTTGTAGAAAAAATATAGTTTTCTTTTCATCAAATTAAAAAAAATTGCGTATTCTTATATGTAAGGTGCTAAACTATTTAGTTCTTCATTGTTTAAAACGAATGAACCTATCTCACTTGCACTTCATAAGAAACATCGAAACATCATTTGAATTTTAGGAAGTGCTGTCAAACTTCACAAACACCAAAAAGATTTATTTAATCTAAACTAAGATAAACTTTTGGTGGAAACATAGCGAAACTTAATTATTTTTTCTATTGTTTTCTTTTCCAAAATAAGCCCAGTTAGTCCATTTTCATTAACAAAAGTAAATAATATTAACAGTACCAGATTGATTTTTTTCGCCAATGGAAAACACATGATTCCAAATGCACAACTACGCAACCATCGAGATACGAATGCAATATCAATTGTACCAACATTTGAGAACGAAATCACATAAGATCAATTAGAGACACGTATAAATGTCAAAACTCCATCCGTAGTATGATTCATCTTTAACTTTTATCGGTAGTATTTATACTGCGGATATTGCTTTTGTTGTTCGTGTAAAATCCTACTATACTATTGATAGATTTTCCAACAAAACAAGGGTATTGATAAGAGGCAATGAACAAAAACAAAAATCACGCCGGTATTGATGGTAAAAGGAAGTTTATTTATTTTATTTATTTATTTACTTCAGAAAGGACTAAAAGTTCTTGTAGGGTATTTTTATAGTTTTAAATTTGATTCCATCTGATCAAACGTTAAAATACCTTTGCCTTTGAATCAAATTTGATTTTATAGAGGGGGGCCGTCTCAAAACGGGTTATCTTGACCCAGTTGCATTTACTAACACATTATACGGTCACAGGAAATAGTTAAAGCACTGACTTAAAAATATCTGTCAACTTGAGCATCGATGTACTCTTTGGTGCGTTGAGACATTCAGAGAAAAATGATTTGGGATGTTTTTGGGGCAAATTTTGACGTCATTTTTATGTCAGAATGTCAACGCTTTCACGGTTAATATAGACCGTCTAATATAAGTTTTAATTTTGTTACCAAAGAAAAAAAATAATACAAATTTAAATATAGGGAATTCCAAAAAGAGGTTTCATTTTGATATTAAGGAAAACGATTATTTTAGTGAACAAAATCAAGTCAGACAGAATGTATGCCATTAACAATTAAAGCCAATACGAAATGATACTAATGGCTTACAGGGCTTCGGTTACAGGTTTTAAGGTTTTACTTAATTTATCCACGACCAATTCACACATTCGTAACTTAACGAAATTCATCTTTAAGGTTTTGAATTTACTCGAAATTTGAATGCGCTGTTAAAGCATGTATTGCTTTATTTTTTTGGAAAGTGAAAGGTGATGATTTTCAAAAAAGGAGGTGGTAGATTATGTAGAGACCAAGAAGTAACCGTAGAGACACTCCTGAGGTACTATATTAAAAGAAATTTTGGACTACCAAGTTCAACACTCAATTATATACTGATAATCGAAACTGGCCTTCCACCAATATTTTTTTTTAATTTTGAAGCTCCACGTAGATTACATACTGAAAGTTCTTGAGATGCCAGACGAAAGACTTCCCAAAATTGTTGCCATGAAAGCTATTCAAAGAAGAAACGTATGGTTCAGTAAACTTGAGGATCTTGCGAGTTACTGTGGGATGGATTTCAATTATTTAAGGATGTCAAACGGAAGTCAACCAAAAGATATGATTTATGAACTCATTTCCAAAGTGGAACAATATAGGCTAGATTGTATAAATATGGCTACATAATACATATTCCTTTCACCGATCGTTGTACAGCACCCTGAACCACAATTTGTGTGAAACAAATTATTTCAGCAACCACAATAGCCAAGAATTAATATCTGCCATTTTAAAATGGGGGAGAACTCATAAAGCTTAACTACATAACACATCGTTCGGATTTACCGATCTCTTGCAGCTTTTGCAACCTCGCGGAGCGAGAAAATGTAGTACACTATATTGGTAGATGTCCTGTTCTCAATTAAATTCGTAGATTTTATCTAGGCAGTGATATTAAATCTGAATCTGAAGTAAGAGCACATTTAAATTGTGAATCAGATGTAAAGCTACTTCTAAACTATTATAAACAAGCAATAACTTACCGAAACAATATTATATGTTAATGAAAATTTTTAATTTTAAAACAATCAAGCTACTATTTATTTTGTAAATGAAGTAGGATGTAACTAAAACAAACATTTCTTTTTATTTTTATTAAATGTCAATCAGGCATACGGCAGGAGCCATGCTTTAATGATTTTTATATAAAAATAAAAAAATCATAATGAAGAAAAAATAAAATCATCTATCAATCTATCTTAATGTTTATTAATGACGTAGTTTTTATTATCTGTAATGAACAGTCTTAAAAGTAACAATTCAAATCGAAACCTCTTATTCAAAAACTAAAATCTGGTTAAACATTTTACTTTTCTTAAGTGGCAGATAATTTAAATAAAAACACTTTTATTTACATTTTCATGATATATTTAGTGAATAATCGACATTTCCATTTCTGATACTTTCGAAGTCGTTAGCAATGATAATTATGCCTTGATCAGAATAACTTTAACGAGAGTAAATATTATACGATTATTTTTTATTTGCCTCCGCTTTAAACATGAAATTTAATTCATGACTAAGAATTTTATGAGAATTATATATTTAACTGAAATAATGCCCACTTTAAAAATGTAGTACTTCTTGCAGGTCATGTAAAATTATTATTATTTGTATTATAATTCTTTGTTTTATTAAAAAAAATGCTTTACAAAAAAGTATTTGCTTAAGAATAAGGACCTGACTATCTGCCGTCTGCCTGAAATAACATTTCATTTTAGTAATTAATTCAAATAAATAAAGAATGAAAAGTAATTTGTTTTGAAAAATATTAAATCCAATACTTTTATATATTGATTAAATTCAGAAGTTTACAATTTTAATATTTGTTGAGATTTAACATAACAATTAAAAGAATGTCAATTTTACAATGATTTGAAACACAAAAATATACTAACTTTAAAATGATTTGAAACACAATTTTGAAATGATTTATAATAATGACCCCTTAAACTGTAAAACTGGTTAAAAAAAAACAAAATTTAAGTTAGTTTCGAAAAGCTAGGGCATGTTTGTAATAATTAAGTTATTCCATCCTAGAACTCCGTTTAAAATTTCGTAAAACTTGAAGAAAGAAAACTTTGTAGAATTGAATAATAATTATTGAATATAATAACAGAAATGGTAGACATCTTCATTTTCTCTTCTATTGCATAAACTACAAATTTGTATCAGGTCAGCTCGATGAGGCCTAGAGTTTAAGTTAAATAGCTCAACACGTGCTTTAAATATATGACTTATAGCTTCAACCGAAAATTTGTTGCGGAAATAGTTTGTTTCTGATGTCAATTGGTGCTCGAGATTCCTACATGTGTTCCTTGATGTTGTTGTAGCCGTTCTGCCTAGATAGATTAAATCCATGTGATAGGGCAATCTCATTCCAATCCTTAAATGGGGAGGCATTGGTTTGTAATAATCTTATCAAAATAGATTTGTGAAGATTTCTCTTTTCATAACTCTATATACCTAATTCGACATAGATGGCGTAGTTCGGGGTTGAGTGTGGCAATCTGAATAAGCGCTTAAAAAAATATCTTTGCATTTTTTCAAATGACTCGAAGAATAAATATCCAAACATCTGAACACCGTAGCACATACATGTGTTTACGGTTGTCGGGAAAACGCGATATTTTGACACCAGATCGATTTCCTGGTTCACTACTTTTTTGTTCTGTGTGTTTCGAAAAATTTAGGTTATGCGTAAATAAAAAAAATCGAATTTACAAATTCGATGGCTACATTATTGAGTCCAGCTCTCTTTATAATCATAACTTTTGTTTTACTTATATTGATGAGTTTCTAATAATGTTTAAATATTGTATTAAAAAAAAGAGAAAGCATTTTATTTATTATCATTTCATGTTTTCGAAGAAAAGAAAGAAGTAAAAATAACTTTACATTATTTTCGATTAAAAAAAACAGGCTTGGATGCAACCTATACTAATAACGTTCCATTGGTCACATTGGCATTTATGGAGAGCTTCAAGAAATTTATGTAATTAATACTTTCAGATTGGGTTGTCTTTTGCCGAAATTTTCGGGGCCTATTTGAATTAAAAATATCTTTATACTAAACGATATGATTTTTCCAAGAACTATATAACAGATGTCAAAAACTTGATTTCTTGTTTTATACAATTATTTTGGAGGTAACATAAATTTTTTAGTAATCGTCACGAGATTAGGACTGTCATGCCAAAAGTCTTGGATTCAATCCCAACCTGTGTATTTTTTTTCAGGACACCTACTGCCTCTAGCGAGGAATTGACAAATCTTTTAGGTGTAATTCTTATAAGCCGTATGAATTTAGAGTATAAAGAGTAGGTCCACTCCATCATTGAAAATATTACTTTAACACAGGAATGGTTGAGAGTAAGCTCTAATTCTCAACGGACTGTTGCCACGAAATTTATTTATTTTTATATCATTTGTTTTTTTTTGTAAAAGGGCACAATTTTGTATTAATAATAAAAATTCAGTTCGTTTTTTTTTTAATTCACACCAACAGAGCATGGAGGCACATTTTTATAACATACAAACTAATTGAAATCGAAAGTGTCATTGGTTTGTGAGATATTTTTAAAATAGTAAAAAAAATTATTTTTAAAATCCTTTTTAAAATTTCTGGATGTTATTATCTGTCGATATCTCTCCTGGTTCTTCAGCTATGGCTGTCAAAAAAATGTATTACGAAAGTTCTGAAACAAAGACAAATGTACGCATTTACATACCGGCGAACATACTTATGTTCATGCGGACGTACGGACGTACAAATAATTGATTGAATGATTAAAAATATCTCACATTTTAACCACGAAAAAAAAATCGAATACATATTTATAATCGAAACATTTACATCGCTAGAAGAGCAACGCAATGTTTCATGCCTTTCGTTGCTTTATAGATATTTTTACAAACAATGTTCTGTCGTATTAGCCAGTTGCATTCCACGCCTTAAAAAGTTCAGCCTTAATACTCGCACTTCTAGGAATGCTCATCAGTTTACCCTTGAGCTCAATTTCGGGCGTACTGTAAAGTATAGAGATTCTTTCTTAAATCAAACATCGAGAATGTGGAATGCTTTGGCCAACTCTGTTGTTCCCTCCCATTTTGATGTTCAGAATTTTAAGACCAATGTGCACCGGATCTCCTTTTAAATCCTTCCCTATTTTCCTAACGCTCGCATTGTGTTTAAATATAAACATAACCCCTTGAGTGCTTGTGAATGAAATTCTCATGTTCTTAAGTTTCCCAAATATCTCAGTTCTGCTTATTCAGTAGAAATTAGCTAGAAGCTGGACTAGTGATGGATAACAAAATATGGCCACAACCTAAACGACTTGGATGAAATTTCATAAATTCTGTTAATAGTAAATTCTATTAAATAAATTGGTCAAACAAGCATTTATAAATTATTTTCCTTCTTTGATTTTCAGTTTGAGACCAAACCGATTTTTTAAACATTTAAAACTGTTCGTGATATTCAAAAAATTAACATAACATTCGCCAACAAAATTTTACTTTTTTCCTCCCAATAAATCATTTGTTTAAAAAAAACTGCTCTTATGTCTTTGGTCTCGTTTTTTAACTCCAATTTTTGATATTTTTAATCTCACGTTTTTGAAATTAAAATCAAACTTTAAAAAACACAATTTTACTTGCCATTAATGTTCTAGATATTATTCATATAAAACCAGAATTAAAATCGTTACAGTCTGAAAGATTGAATACTTTTAAATACTACCAAAAACCTCCCGTTAAATGGAGTGCTGATAAAAAGTGCCTTAAATGGTTTGAAAATTCATGAGATTTAAAAGCTAAAAAAAGCCGTATGGATATAAGATACTAAAAGTTTTTATTTGAGTACATGAAAAGTTTCTATTTAATACGGTAAAAAAAGGATTATATTTGCTTTAAAAGGACAGTGGGCATTCTTGAGTTCATTTCTCAGGAAGGATGAACCAAAATAAATAATATTTTTGAATAAATGTGAATCATGACAAATCCTATCAGAATCACTGTAATAGTTTTCAAATGGTCAAAAAACGATTACAAATTTTAATCTGATGTTAAACCGATAGGTTTAGCTGGGACATAAGACATTACCTTCTTTCCAAACCTATTACCAAGTATAGTTAACTGTAGGGGAATCACTCACGATAAAGTTTAAATAAGTTACTTTATTTACAATATTAATACAAACGCTTAGAATTTAATTTAAAAAAGCTTCGTTCACAGCTATAGACATTTAATTGAAGCTTATTTTTGAACAAAATTGTCCACAACTCCACTAACTGCTTATTCAAAAATAGTGGCAAAAACTTCCCAAAAACAAACAATCCAAGACTTTTTCATTCAAAAAATATCTGAGATTAGTTGTATTTTAAACTTTTATTCAAGGTGTTATAGGCAGTCCTTTCTTTTTGAACTTAAAACAAACAATTCTTATCTGTTTAATTTGCATCCTATTTTAACCCTTTGACGACCAAGAAGAACATTGAGTGCTAAACAAAAAAATACATTTTGTTCATTTAGGCACCAATTTCTCCAAACTATACATTATTCAAGATTTTATATTTTGTCTCTTAAAATATGTTTTGATTTTGACCCCCATTTGATCAAAGAAATTTCCACATTCTTGTCATTCCAAAAAAGGGTTAAAAATCAAAACAACTTACTTTTTACGTTGCTTTATTATTTAAATCCCAAAAATAAAATAAATCCTCGCTGAAACCCCTAACACCATTTGCATGTTGGTTAAAGAAAAAAAAACACCTCAAATAACAAATTCTCCACTTAAAAAATCCTGACGGAAAGAATTTAAAAAAGCATCAAAAATCCTTCTAAACTAAATTATATGGCTAACCCAAAAAATAAAGGTTTACATAATATCAGCAATTTTATTTTACATAAATTTCGTTTTTGTTTCCTTTCTCTTCTCTCACTCTTAGGTAGAAGGCTAAAATCATATAAACTTTATACAGCCTATAATAAAAACAGAAGAAAAAAAAAAGAAAATATGAAGAAAAATATGAAAAACACTTCAAAAATTATTGGCTCCTCGATCCTTTCTACCCAAAAAAAAAAAAAAATAATAATAAAGGGATAAGAAAAAATTTCAATAATATTATCGCCAAACCTCTTTTCATAAAATAGGACTATTCAAACCACAATTTGCAATCCTTATACTCTCTATAACTTTCTATATATTTAGGTATAGGAAAAAATGGGGGACCATTCAAATAAAACCACAACGAAGCAACAACAACAAAAATACAATATCAAATCCTTCAATATAGGTTAAAGGAATCCAGAAGCAGCAAAAACAACAACAACAACAGCAAAATGAAAGATTATAATAAAGGACGATGATGCTGGAACTAAGCGAAAGACGAGTGGAGTGGTGCAAAAAAATCTCAAATGTTCACCAATCTTCCAGTCAATTAAACCCAACCAAATCTAACCGCGCCAACAAAATACCCATTTTGTCAGAAATACACCAGCCCCCCCCAAACCCCCATGAGAATATGGAAGGAGTGAGTCCTGGTATATAGAAGGTATATCGTGTTTTCTGTGTGACACATCAGTAAGTAAAACCCAGTATCGGCCCTCCCGAAGGTCCTTATCATTTCGAGCCCATCGAAATGGAACAAAACAAAATTAAAGAGCCATGTTTTTAGGCAAGAGAAGGGAAGGGAACCTCCTTTTAGGGGAGGATAGGTATAGGCAGTAAAGATGAAGGGAGGACGCTGACGACGGACGAATGAAAACAAATATTCCATAAATATTTTTTTGTTTTTTAGCTCAGGGTATGTAAATTAGGGATACATAAATATATTTCCCTGACAACATTTTTGACATCGTCGTAGTCGTTCTCGTCCTCGTTCTCGTCCTCGACGAGCTAAACGACACCCCATCCACCACTATTCACAATCAAAAACATAATTTCAAAGATTATTGTTATTATTGCTTATCATCGCCAGCTCATGATATTCCAACTCCCATTACACACATAACACGACGACGACCGAGACGTTATGAAGTGGGAGTGTGATATCTCAAAAACCCTAAATGAGTCTCCTCCAATCCTCCATATCCCCCATACTACAAAAAGGACGAACAAAAAAAAAAGAAAATGTCACATAATAAAATTCCTCTTAGATTTCCATTGGGTGTAATATAATAAGCCTCCCAAAAAATGGTTCATAATTTTTAGATTTTTCTTTTACAGCAAAGTTAAATATAAAAACAAAAAAAAAATAAAATGAAAATATACCGAAACCGGCTTAAGGCCATAAGAAGGAACACATCTCTCGCGCCTCTTTCAAATGGATTTTCATATTTTTCTTGTTCCTTCGTTGATTCTCATCATTTTATCCCTCTTAAGAAGGACTATTGCAAAAACAAAAAGAAGTCTCCTTTAATATTTTGTAAACAATAAAACTCTCACATTCTCCATCTCCGGATTTCGCTAACACCACACTCTCTAAAAAGGACGAAATACCAAAGACGATACGAAAGCAAAAAACAAAAAAAAAACCATGACATGAAAACTTGGGTGTTTTTTTCGAGAATATTTGCAAGAAAACACCCACATCATCAAGAATCAGCACACAGAAATACTCCCAACACACACTCACACACACAAAAATCAAGTCCTTAAGAGAAAATGAAATTTGGCTAAATTATAGAAAAGCACTTTTATGAGTGTATACAATATACCAATACATACCGATATTTAACAAAATCATTATAGCAACTACATGGCAACTAATCCACATGTTTTTTGACTGAATGTTTGACAGTAAAACGCGATGCACAAAAATTTTGACTTTTCTTTTTTTATTTTGTTGATTTTTTGAAAATTGAAAAACAATTATATTTCCTTGTGCACAAAATTTAGTACACCAGAACCAACACACTGATAGTTTTAAAAATTTTCCTCGACTTTTTTTTCACTCTCTGTCGTTTAATGCAATGAAAATTAAGAAAATCCCGAAAAATAAAACCGATGAAATTCGACGACACAAAACCGTCACAATATTCGACCTCAATTAACCCGAAACTTCACGATTTACGAAGGTTTTTCTCAATTTTTTCGGCAAGGACTTGAGATTTCAATGCAGAATGCAATTTGGAAAATCCTTATCAACACTTTTTCCACACCGAAAAATCTCGAATTTCCAGAGAATGAAAAATCTCAGAGTTACGAAGTTAGACACAATTCCGTCACAGAAAAATATTAAAAAAGCCAACCGCAACACGCACCACAAAAACCAAACAACGAAAAATCAAAACACACGTTTTTCTCAATCTGTTTATATTTTGGAAATATATAAAAACAGACAAGGGAGGTCAACAATAGGAAGCAGGAAGATTGCTTGAAGAAAATTTGGCGGTTTCCTTATGCAAATTAGATATTCAATGTGCTTTTTCTTAAACGTATAGGTGTGTGCGCTATGTGTGCATATATAGACACGAAGAGTCAGAGAAATAGAGAGGTAGATAGATGATGATAATGTGTATTTTACAGGAGCGGGGTGTTGTTCCTATAACTGATTCTTCTGCACTTCTTCCAGTTCTTATTCTTCGTCTTTTTCGTTTTTTTTTTTATTTTCCACTTCTCTAAATTTGTACTCTCTCTTTTCTTTTTATTTTAATTTTTTTTTGTCTAACTATAATATGCTGCGCTCTTTTGTTCAGAAAAATTTAAAACCGTCGACGTTTCCGTAGCAGCATTTCCAAATGCGTATCCTTCGAACTTTCCTCAATAACTGAATCGAAAGAATCGCTGGCACATGATTTTTGGTTAACAGGATTTTTCCGCTAAAGCCAAGTTTTGGTAGAAGTTGTGTTTATATTCACCACGGAAAAGTGCATCCATTATAACTGTTATTGTGTGCATTTTCGTGCGTTGATTGCGTCGAATCCACCATAGGAGGTTTTGTGTTCCATGTGGTGTGGTGAGTTGAAGTGTGATGGGGTGTTTAGGTTTGAGGTGAGGTGTACAGAGATTGAGTATGGTAATGGAATGTTTTTACAGGAAAAAGGATATGTCTGTCTGATGATGACGATGGAGCCTCGAGTTCAAATCTCCCCGTTTTTTTCTCGCCTTTGTGTGTATAGAAGCGCGTGTGGGTGTATTAGTGCGAGTGGTGAACAAAAACATGCATATAGGCATACATCATTGTCAGGTTCGTTCGCCATGTTGTTTTTATTTTGTATACCGTTATTGTGCCTCTATGGCTCTATGGTGTGTCAATTCATAATGAAGTCGATGACAATTCTCTTTTTCTCTCTTCCTCGAGAGTTGACTTTGCTCTCCCGGTCTCAATTGAAAGTGTCAGACTTTGGTTTTTGGCGTGCGGATGGTTGAGTTTTGGAGAGGCGCGTCGAATGGAAAATGCGCCAAAAATAGGTTTTCCCTGGAATGTGTAATTTTGGTTTGAGGAGCGAGGGGGTTTGAGGATTCCATATTGGGTTCAACGTGTTCTCTTACCCCCCTTACAGCACGCCTTGGTGTTGCTCTTCCTCATGGTGATTGTAAGTCATCAAGTGTGGTGTGTTGTCGTTGTCTGTGAATGATTTTTACTCTTCTATGTTGGTGGTTGTGTGGTGGTTTCTTTGAATGAACGAAGGACAACCGGCACTCCTACACCGTCTTCCGGTCCATGCTACCATCTCTAAACCATCTAGCATCTAACGTCAAAAACAAAAACCCACCCTCGCTCCTCACCTCGCCTTGCACATATAATGAAGACGAAGATGATGATGATGATGATGACGTGTAGTAGTTACCACCATCATGGTTCGTCATCAATTTTGACATAGAGCGCGTTGCATCTAACGGGATACGAAGATTTGTGTGTAATGCAGGTCGGCAACTCTATAAGAAGAGAAACAGAAAGAAAGAGAATGGGAGAGTAGTGTGAGAGAGAGTTAAATGGGGGTTATTAAACCTCCTCCCATTCCATTCTTCGTCCTCTTCTTGTGGGTACCTATAAATGTGTGCGGTCAGATATCAAAAGCAAAAGCACGGATTATGATGGACCGTAAACGTGCTAGATGAGAAAAAATATAAGCACGATCCTTGATGAGAATTTATACACATTATGATGACAGCAGCGCCGTTGAGGCATTTCGTGGGTCGATAGGAGGGTTGGGATTGTTGGAGACGAGCGGTATGTTGTAGAAGGCAGGATATGTATGGTTGATGATTGTATTAGTGCAAAGACTAACGACTATTCATCATATCCCGCTAGGGATAACCCTATTCACCATCAGCAGAAGAAACAGAAGTAGCAGTTGCAATAGCAGCTAGCAGCTGGTGTACCATATCTCTATAAGGAATTCCACTAACGCACACGATCTCAGCTCATTAATGCACAGGTTTTTCGTATACTAACTTTCTGCAACGGTCTGAGTGGGAAATAATGAGTCAGGGATAAGGATGGTTTACCGTATGTGGTGTGGTGGCATGTGTGTATTATAAACTAGAGGGATTTATACACGTCCCACTGGGTCACTTTTTGGAGGATAATTTTTCCACTCCGTTGTTTTTTCGATGTTAGTTATATTTTTGTTAACATTTTACATTTATCGTAGCTCGAAATGTACCATTTCATTGAGAAAGGGTTTTCACAAGGATGTGGAGGTTATCGGTGGAAGGAGTGAGCTTGTAATCATAATATGCAGCTTTTACAGCTGCACATAGGTATTAACACACTTACATACGTACCTATGCATATTGGGAGTGTTTTTTTTAGCCCCAAGGCGATGTTTGATATTTTGCATTGGATTTGTTTTTTCAAGTAGACATTGCCATGGCAGAAACTACAGATAGCAAGATATAACTATGTTATAGATGGATATATACCTTCATTCGTTGCGTTCCTGTACACATGAGCATTTGTGTAGGTGTGTGTATTACAACAACAACTATTTTAAGCTGTTATATGCCAGCTGGCATTAATTAGTAGATAAATTAACATTTTCAATTGGGGATTCATAATGTTGATTGGAAATTGTGCACAAGCTCATTATGTTAGGTATTGTATACTTATAACGTTTGTAGGTAGATTCGTAGGTTGTAGGGGTAGGTACCAGCATATATGATGGTTGTTAAGGGTGTGGTAATGTTAAGGGTGTTTATTTTTCAACTTTTATTTGTTATCGAACTATTTTTTTTTTTTTTTCAAACAAATTGTTTTTTCATGTTTTTTTGTTTTGTAGAATTTTGTGCATATTACATAAACATATAACTAAAAATGTTTAATAAGGATAGTTTGATAGAATTAATTATTATAATGAAATGCTTTCAAAGAGATACATACTTACGTACATAATTACACCTTATTGATTTATTAATATTGAAATTATTATTAATTATGTTTGTACATTATTAATTTAATGATATTGAACACAAAAAAATGCATTTATTTATTTATGAATTATTAATTATAAATATTTTGAGGAGGAAAATGTATGTGTTCACAATTTATGTGGTTAAACAAAGTGAAATGAGCATTTTTAATATTAACTCTAATGAAAAAATATCCCAAATGTGGTGTGAGGAGGAAGTATACAAAATATAACAAAAAAAGTCAAAGTCAATATAATGTAAGTTCTTGCTATATTTTCATTTTTCAATTGTTGTATAATTTGTCATCCTTGTCAGCGATTGGCATATCTCTGCATTTGAAAGTCCTGTTAAGTTAGATTTAAGGCGATATATCCATGTATACAAATTGTTTACCAATACTAGATTTGAATTTTGAATCTGTCATCTTTTTTAACGTTAAAATTACGTTATTAATAAAATTGCATTTAAATTGATAAAATTTACTTTACCCAACTGATAAATAATTTTGCAATCGCACTACACAAAACTAAAGCACTTTTGTGTTCTTCTGACTGGGACGGACAGAAATAAGGCCAAGAGAAATAAGACCAACTTTCAAAAATTTGCCTTTTTGCACTTTGAGAAAGTAAAATAGGGCCAAATTCTTTTAGATATGAGACCAACTTATTTTAACGGTGAGGTATGTAAGGGGCGGCATGTTACCCTCTTGCAACCCTTCTACTTTGGCAGACTATTGGATTTAGAGAAGGTAACAGGCTGAGTGTAGGCAAAGTTTCTTTGTATTTATAGACTAGCATACTATTGAAAGTGAAAAATAACCAATGTGGCCTTATTTCGCTTTGTTCAAGAGTCATAAGACCAACTCCTGGAAATTGCCTTTATTAAACTTTATAAAAGTGATATAAGGCCATATCTTGAAATTTGGCATTATTTCAACGGATTTACAAGGATAAATCACCTTCTCTTCAGCGATAAGTTATATGTTTACAAATGAGACTTAAATAACATAAAACTCAAAATTTGTAAAAATGTGTGATTTTTGTCTAAAATTTGTTGGAATATTTTAAGAACATAGTAAAATGCATCGGTATTTTTTATAAGATATAAAAACTTTAAATAAATGCTACTGCAAACTTGGAAAAATTGGTTTTCAACTTAAATATCTCGGGAACAAGAACACTACCACAGCAACTATGCACATAGATACACTGGACCATGCGTTGAAACGGTATGTTCTGATTTTTTGGTAATTCCTGAATTCGAGCGCCGAAAGCAACATGTTCAAATATCTGAAAAATTGCAAACATTTGAAGCTTTTTTCTATTAGCCTTAAATACAATTCTTTTGATATCAATCATGTTTTACGATTTGAATTGAAAACCCAAAGTTTTATCTTTAGATATGACGGTTGTCAAAATAAAATTGTTCAAAAATAAGCTAAATTATATTTTGTTTCAAAAAACCGACGAATTATTACTTAAAGAACAAAATTACCCAATTTCAAGATTAACAATAAAGTAGTGAGAAGTTTGAGCTAAAAGAAGAAACAAAAATATTGTAGATAGGGGGATCTATATCGCTCCTAACAGGGTAATTTGTCAATATTTTTAATAATTATGTATGATGGATCTACTAATATAAATTATAATCTCGATGCAAGCAAAACAAAACTATTATGAAGAAACTAAAAAGTACGAAGCCCAATGTTAGTAAAACAGCGTTCCTACTACCAATGCATTTCCAGTCAACTCGCAACTATTACCACAACAAAAGATTTGTGGAAACTGTGTAAAGAGATACGCGGTAATCCTATCTTTGAAAAAATTTGAATCTTCGAAAGAAAACCAAAGCTCTGGGTATAGACGGCATCCCATATGAGTTTTATAACAATGCAAGTAATTCCTTCTTTGGGGAAGTTCATAATTTGCTGAAAAGAATCTACGAAACAGAAACAACACCAACATGCTTCAAAAAATCAATTATCATTCCGCTCTTAAAAAAGATGACGCTAGTCTTTCATTTTTAGATACCCTCTACAAATTATTCACCTCAGTTTTCCTAAACCGCCTCACTACTTGGACCGAAAATAACAATATACTCAATGAATTCCAAGCTGCATATACAAAGGATTATAGTATCATTGATCAGATTTTCAATCTTTCATACCTTATTCATGTGCAAATAAGCCAGAAAATTAAACTTTATGCTTGGTTCTTAGACTTAAAAGCTGTTTTCAACAATATTAACAGAGAAGCTTTTATTCACACACTTATTACATTGAGCATCTCAAAGAAAATGGGTTCAAATTATCAAAATATTATACCGAGATACAGTTGCCGCCGTTTGGGATGGAAGCAGTAAGAAAAGTTGCGCTCTGAGCGCTCTGTTTTTTGTCTTGTTCTTAAATGACTTACTTGACTTGGAATCCATGTGGAAGGAATCGGTATAAATGTTCTTTTGTGTGCTGACGATATTGTAATTTTGACTCAGAATCGAGCTTTACTTTAAACAATTATTAACCAGTTCAGCAGCTATTGCAATAAATGGAACCTTGAAGTTAATTTTGAAAAAATCTGAAATTGTTATTTATAGGAATGGAGGCCGAAGAGCATTGAATGAAAAATGAAATTTCAAAGGTGTAGAAGTAAAACCAACAAACCAGTATAAATATCTTGACATCGTCTGTAATATGTTTTGGTCTTAACATCTGACAAAGAGGTCTAAGTTCCTGACAAATAAGTTAATGCCCCATTCAGCTAAGTTTGAAGCATATGCCTCAACTGCCAGATCAATTATGTATTACTGTGCTCAAGTATGAGAGTACAAAGAGTACATACAATGTAAAAAGCTTCAAAGGTTTTTCGTCAAAAGACGTTTCAACCTAATAGATAAGAAACCAAATTACGTTATAAACACGTAAACCGGTCTTCCAAAAGCGTTTCTTACTACCCTTAAAATACATTTGAAATAATTGCCAAAAGTGTACCCAGCTCTAGATTACAACGAATACTTTATGACTCAAATTCACGAGAAATGGTCTTAAGAACGAGATGTCGATTACTTAACTTGTACTCTAGGGCTTTTCAGCGTGACACTGTAGGCATATGCACAATGAGTAATCTTGATGCAGCTGAGAACACCTACCACTTCGTCTGCATCTGTCCTATTTTCAATTCATACCGGAGATTATTTCTAGGAGCTGAAACAATAAATCGCACCGATGTTTTTCAAAAACTGAATGGCAAATGTTATTTAAATCTATACAAATTCTTAAAATATGCTCTTAATTATCGGAACTTAATTGTAAATTAATTTAATATTTAAAGTAAATTCAAGCTAAGCAAAAATATAACTAGTAAAACTTTAACCTGACAGATAACTTTAACAAGTTATTGTCCTAACTAATTTTAAACACTAGCATAATTTTGTTTTAATAACCACTTTTTTTAGAAAATAAAATGTATTTATCTAACTATCTATCTATCTTATAAAATTAGTTTTACACTTAAATATCCTTAGAACAAAATGTAGTTATTAATGTACGTTAAAATTTGTAGGGATATTGACAGACGGGAACGAATGGTAAGTTATCAATGTGAATCAAATCCCAGCCTGATTTTAGTTAAGTCCACAAAAAGGTCGACAAATACTTATTGCGTTTACGCCCAGAGCATCATTTCTGTTAGGATATTTTACAGGTATGCATACATGGTTATTACACAAAGGATTTTGGAATAAGAATTCAAACATGCAATTTGTATGGGATTTTTGAAAGTTCCTTTCATATCATGTGTTTTGATTTTTGTGGAAATAGTTATTGTTGACTGACTGAACGAATGATTTATCAATTTTTGTCATTTGTTCTCCATATTTATGTTTGGATTTTTGAACGATGTCAAGGCTTGCAACCTTTAGTGTCTATCCCTGTGCCTTGTTGATAGACATAGTAAAACAAAGATTTATAGGAAATTGTACTCGTTTAAATTCGAACAGGTATTCATTAGTCATCATCGGTATCCTGAGAATGAAAACAACTTCACCTTGGAAAGCCGGAAAGAATTTTAGCTTCAATCACGTTCCTCTGCATAGTTACTATCCGTAATCTAGTACCATTGCATAATTTCGGTGCATTTAAATTCTACATAAGTATTATTGGAGTCCCAATTTTCAAGTCCAGTTTATGTGAAGGAAGTCCTGATGTAATCAAAGAATTCAAAAATTCAATTGGAATATCAATAGCATTATCTTGATCAGTCAGATTATCAATAGAAATATAAGTTTGTTGATGGGCCTCAAACATTGAAAGAATTTTATTATTTATGCTTGTAACAGAATTATTTTTAGGTGCTAAAGGACGTTCATCACCTCTAAAATCTCTTAGTGTACGATCCAGAGCTTCAGGCCCACCTTTATTTACCAAAGTCTATTCGTCCAATACAGTTAACTTGATTTCTTTAAGCACTTAAGCTAGTGAACTTTGTTTTGAGACACTATAAAAGTGGACGCTCTTGGCTTTGCAAATCTTAAGGCAATTTGAAAGTTGGGAAAGCGGTTTTTCCAATCTGTAGTAATGTTTCAGCAATCCCATATGATGGTTCTGCTAATGCAATTTTTCCTTGACAAAAATTGCGCTTGGTATTTATGTTCCTATCGAAACGTGAAATCAGTGAATCAGTGATATTTGGATTTTATATGTTTAGATAACAAATTATTGGCTAACATAATCGGACTTTTTTTATACTTAAAACATGCTCCGTGATATCCTCTTCCATTTAAAAAAAAACAGCAAGACAATTGGATAAGAAGTTTCGAAGCCAATCCGTAACAAAAATTTCCTCTTTTGATTGATTCCAGTTTTATATATATAGATGTCTTCCTTTCGCATTTCTTTACGATAATCTCCATCTGTCAAGTGGCATACTTACCTTATACCTTCTTTGTAAAGATTTAAATCTGGACAAAAACAAACATAAATTTCGTATACCAAATAAAATAAAATCTTAATTTCAGCATCATTTGTCCTCAATATTAAATTAGAAGCTAATTTATAAAATACACTCACAAAGTCCTTTAGAAAAACAGCAAGACTCCATCAATTTTTTAGGTCAATTACGTAAGTTCATTAAAAGATCTTCTAAATTCCACCAAAGCTTTCATCATCACATTATTTACCTACATCTTAACCAAATTATATTGCTCTTATAAATAAAATTGAGGTTTATTCAAGTATTTTTCATATCAATCTTTTATAAACCTTGGTATAGCTACCTTCAGGTATAGCTACTAATATAAGTCTCTCGGAACTAGGTCATAGACCTTTTTCATATTTTCAGGAAAAAGAAAAGAAAACAGAAACAAACAAATTCAACAGAAATCCTTTACATTTTTGAATTTAAAAAAAATATAATACAAAAAAAAACAAAACGAAATAAAAAAGAACTTCATGTTTCTCATTGTTTCTGTGAATATGGCCAAAAGAATCACCATCATCATAGCTAAATGAATTATGCCATATCGTGATGGTGATGGTAATGGCGGCAGCAGTCAGCATCATAGAAGTATAAGAGCAGTAGCAGCAACAGCAGGAGTAGCAACAGCAACAGCAACAGAAACAGCAGCAGGACTCTTACTCAGGAAGGAACTTTTCCAACCCTTTTGGCATTTTATTTTTCCATAATTTCCGTTGCAGTCAACCATGCCTGTTCCTCTATGCTTTTTCTCTATTTCCCTTATTCTTGCTTCCCTCTTTCCCTTCTGTTCTGTGATGATGATGATGATGCGATGCTGTGTGCAAAGTTAATTAACATAATTATGGCATACGAAACGTGAGCAGGTGTACTTATGGAAACTTTAATCCATTATAACTCCTATTTTTCGTTACGTTGTGCTGCGCCCTCTGTGTGCAAGGACACATAAACAAAAACTCATATATCTATCTATCTGATGCTGGGAAGCTGGATTCTGGATGCAACACAATGCATTTGTCATTTTGTCACATTGGACAGCAATTAGCCCCTAAAATGATAAATGTGCTCCATGAAGGGATTAACTTTCCAGAAAAACTCTTTTCATTTATATCCCCCCGAAAAAATACACACACACACACAGCATCAGAAAAACAACAAGGATTAATAATTATTCAATTTTTTGTTTGTTTTTACGAGTAAGACAAAAATAATCAAAATCCCTGAGCACTGAGAATTGAGAATTGAGCCCAGAGCACAGCAACCTCACGTGTCAAGTTAAAAAACCAAATTAAAAAAAATAGACGAGTAATAATGAAAATAAAACCACCCTTCAAGCATCGCACCATCAAGACGTTAAAGATGTGTGCCTAATCGCGGAGAAAATTCACCAACGCGTCAAACCCTAAATAACCTGCCATATAGTCTTTACCGCCGTCGCGTCGTCGTCACCACCGCCGTCCTTGTCGTTGTCGACGTGCTGTTGTGCATGGGTGTTGATGTGTCCCGGTTTAATGACACCTTCCACAGAGCACGCACACAACGCGGGAACCGCATAAATTTGTATCCCCGTGCTTATGAAGTTAACTGAGGCCCTCTCTAACCACCACAGTGCCGCCCACCGCCCGCCGCTACTGCCAACATCTCGACATCCATACATCAGCCTCGGCTTCAGCGTCAGAGTTAGCACACTGTCGATGGTTGGGATTGGGATACGTCGTAGTCGTCGTCAGTAAGGTATACCGGGCACGAACCTTTCGTTTATCCCCGTTGCGCTGGCATCTCTGGCGCTGCTATTAGCATAAGGAACATTGAGATTGAACATCGGTGCAAAGCGAAAAGCACACATAACAAAACGTCACGTTGGCAGAGGTAGAAGTAAAGGCAGACTCCAATCTTATTACCGTGGTATTTACGTTAAATATGAACAGGTTTAGTGGCACATCTCTTCAGCTTATTCACACGACCCAACCCCTGAATGAAGAAGACATTTCTGGCTCCTAACTTCTGGCTTCTGGGTCTTCATCTTCATCTCCGTCTCCGTCTTGGTTTGGTTTTTGGTTTCGTTGTACCTTTTATATATTTGGCTGAGTTCTGGCAATGTCTTTAGCCCTTACAATGGGGGGTTTTGACTTGACTTCAATCGTCGACTGCTGGGTTCACCTTTTATCCCTTACGCCACGTCGTCGTCGCTCGTCGTCGTCGCGTTGTTGGTCGGTTAAATTGGAATTTTAATTACCTTTTCCATAATGTATTTGAATTTATAAATCTACCGTGGAATACTATTTCGAAGGAACAAGGCTTTAGTCTTCGTCGTCGTTGTATAGTCGTTGTCGTTGTCGTCGGGACACAAAGGAAGACTCCTCGAACAAGGACAACTCTTATTACGAAACCAAGACTATACAAAAACAACGACGACGACGAAGACGAAGAACAACGAATGACTACAACACGATTCCTAGAAAGCAGAGCAAGCACAAAGAAGTCGAAAAGTCATCTATATTACTTGCTGGGGTTGGAATTTTGATGTCGTGCACTTAGGGTGACAAGGAACACCTTGTCTTTTGCACCATCGAAAAGCGACAACGGTTTTGGCCCATTATTATGTGTGTCTGCTCCCTGCTGTATCTTGCCTAACTTATACCTGCCACAACACCGCATCGCATATAGCACGCTGCCGTTTCAGGAAATGAGCTTCAACTATTTTGCCAACGAGCAATGCAAAATTAGCACTATTCTTCGTCTTCATCGTTGTCGTCGTCTTCGTCGTCGTCGTAGTACAAGAACATAGGTAGTTCTTCCAAGAAAATGTGTTATTGGTGCTGCCTTGTTGCTACTGCCACACCATACCACGACCACGCCACCAGTGCCACTGCCACTGCCATTAAAATCCAATGGTTGCATATTGGTATGGCATGCAAAATATGGACTTGGCTCATGGTGGAAGTGAAAACATGAAATATTTGTCGAGCTTGAGGTCGATGTTGCGGCATTCGGGGATGAGAATGCGACAAAAGGCATTTAGTGTTATGAATTTCCTCCTCCTTGAGTCTTTTTACATTTATAGCATAACTGGCAACAGGTACCTTCGAAAATAGTTTTTATAGGTTTTTGCGGAATAAGAGTTCAATGTTCAGTTCAGAGTGTAATGGTTCGAAGATGCTATAGAGTTCTTCTTTGAAGTTTTTTTTCTTGTTCTTCTTCTTCTATAAGAAACATTATAATGAATAGAAGACGCAGTAGATTGGAATAATTTAATCGAGCAATGACGCTTCTGCATGGAAATTTTATTCTGCAGTCTTGATAGAACTAAAGTAAACATTATTTGCATTTCTCTTTAACAAAATCCTTTGACTTTTTTTTAAGAGGTTTTAAAATTTAATTAAAACAGTTCCAAAACCCATTTTTCGAACACAAATTATATCGTTTTCTTTTTAGTCGGCTCCTGAACTTCAGCTGAGTTTCGTGTGTAGCATAGAGATAATTTTGTAAGCAGCACATATATAATGTGGGGTGGTGCAAATCGTATCGTTACCTCCTAGTGGTGCCCGCTGGATAGCCGCAAAATGAACTAACGACGAACGTTGGATCCATCAGATCCAGAGCTGTGTCACCTGAGTTACCTTCTCAGGAATCAGGAGAAAGAGACCAGATATCGCTCTGAAGAACCAGTTCTAACGTTCTCAGTCATGCGCAGCCCTCATACAAGCCGGCCATGAAAGGAAATTTTAAAGTGTGATAAAACACAAGTAATAGCCTCGGATGAACGGACTGATAATGTTGACAACCCCACCCTCCGCAAACGAAAAATAAAAATGATTTACGTGTATGTACATGGAATGTGCGTACACTCAACCGACCACGCAAAGCAGAGCAGCTTGCCGATGCCCTCGCCGAAATCAAAGCTGATGTGACAGCCCTCCAGAAGATGCGATGGAATGGGCCAGGCAGTAGAAAGATTAAAGGCTGTGATTTTTACTATGGGAGGAGTCTACACGATGGGAGGAAGCGCTTATTTGGATGTGGTGTTGCTGTCAGAGGAAAACTAAGGCAAAGAGTTTTAAGCTTTCGGGAAGTAAGCGAAAGAGTGACGACAATCCGCATTAAGGTCAAATACCAAAAAAGGAATTCTACGATCTCCTCGCCAAAACATATGAGCAATGTCCCAAAAACGATGTTAAAATTCTAATGGGAGATTTTAACTCCAAAATTGTTAAAGAAACCATTTTTGGTAGGTCAATCGGAAGACATAGCCTACACGACATCACATCTGGACTCAGGCTTATCGACTTCCTAGCCGAGAAAAACATGGTAATGAGTAGCACCAGATTCCCTCGCCCAGAGTACTTGGCGGTCCCCCGACGATCGGACATGCAACCAAATCGATCCTGTTGCTATTGACGGAAGACACTCCTGTAGCATAAGTAGCGTTCGTACGTACAGATCAGCCAACATAGATTCCGACCACTACCTATTTGGTGCTAAAGTGCGCGTACGAATATCCATAGAAGCTCTCAGGCAAAGAACAACCTCGAGAAGAAGATCTAACGTTGGAAGACTGCAGCAGGAGGATACCGCCAATGCCTTTGCCGACCGATTATCCCTAGAGCTTGCGAGAAACCCTACAACGGACGAGATGTGTGCAGAGATCCACTAGCAGCTTTGCAAACAATCCTTCAGGAATGCTGTAGAAGAGGTGCTAGGTTTCTCACAGCCGCCATCAAGGAACCCCTGGTTTGACTCTGAATGTGCTCAGGCAAACAAAGCCAAAACGGAGGCATGCAGATTGTGGCAGCAAAGGAGGACACGATCTTCCCGCCAGCTCTACGTCGACAAGAGAAGGTATGAGAACCCCTTGCACAGAAGAAAGAATAAAGCCCATGAGGAAGTCGAGGAGATCGAGGCATGGTTTAACAGGAAACAAGTGCGGAGCTTTTATAGAAGAATCAAAAAGAAAACAATAGGATTCACTAGCCAGTAGGGGAATACCGTAGTCGAGACGCAGTCAATGCTAAAAATATGGAGAGATCATTTCAACCAGCTGCTTAATGGTGATGAAGTCAACGATTCCGCCAGCGAGCAGCCACGTCAAATTTATTTGGTTGATGATCTAGAGTTCCACCCACCCGACTGGAGTGAGATCAAACTAGCCATCACCAGGCTGAAGTCAAACTATGCGGCCGGTGATAACGGTTTGCAGGCGAAGCTTTTTAAGTATGCTGGAGCAGATCTGGTAACGAGCATGCTTGTTACTAAAATTTGGTCGGAAGAAAGCTTGCCTGACGAGTGGAACTGAAGCACCATCTGCGTGATCCATACAAAAATGTACCGCCTCCCTGCGCCAACTACAGAGGCATTAGCCATTTAAACATCGCGTACAAGATCTTATCCAGCGAATTATGTGAACGCCTGAAACCATGTACAGACGACCTAATTGGCCCTTACCATTGTGGGTTCAAACTTGGAAAATCTACCATCGACCAAATGTTTGCTCTACTCCAAATCCTGAAAATCCCAAGAACATAACATCTAAACACACCATCTTTTCATCGTTTTTAAAGCAGCTTATTACAGTGTAGATAGGAACGAACTATACCGTGACATGTTTAGTGTTGGTATCCATGGTATCCATGAAGCGACTTATCAGGATGACATTGGAAAATAATCGTTGCTGCGTCCAAATTGGAAGAGAGTCGACTGAAACCTTTGAAACCACAAGAGGACTTCGGCAAGGCGATGCGCTGTCATGTAAGTAGCTGCTTCAATATTGTTCTTGAAAGAGTCGTGCCCAACTCCAAAGCCAATACAAGTGGCACCATCATCCAAAAATATACACAATATCTTGGATATGTAGATGACATCGAAATTATGGAAAGAACCAAACGAGCAGTGACGAGTGCCTTCTCTAATATCGAGTCAAGGGCGAAGAAAATGGGTATTGACTTAACGAGGACAAAACGAAGTATTTAATGTCATCAAATAGAGTCGATTCACACCGTAGACTTGGTCAAAATGTGACAATTGACAGGTACAACTTCGAGGTGGTAAACGAATTTGTATATCTGGGCACTTCTGTTAATTCTGCAAACGACATTAGCGCAGAGATCAAACGCAGAATTACCCTTGCTAATCGCTGTTTCTTTGGCCTAAGTAAGCAGTTGAGGAATAAAGCCATATCGCGAAGTACCAAAGAGACATTGTGCAAAACTTTAATCATCCCAGTCTTGCTGTATGGTGCAGGACCCCTCCCAGGCGGATGAAGGATCTCTTAGTATATTCGCGAGAAAGTTTTTGCGTACGATCTATGGTCCGGTTTGTGTAGACAGCCAAAGTATCATCTGACGGAGAAGATTTAATCAGGAGTTATACGAGCTGTATAGCGACTTGCCACTGGAACAAAAAGCAGAGGCAAGCCTTACTCCAGCGGAGATGAGAATGGAGGAGGCGATATAACGACGAAGTGTACGGGCTTTACAGTGACACTGACCTAGTTAACAGAATGAAAGTCCAACGGCTTAGATAGCTAGGTCATGTAGAGCAAATGGACATCAACCCTTAGCTAGTGACCGAGCTGGCTGGAGACGCATGTTGGTCGAGGCCCAGGTCTTCTCCGGACTATACCGACACCTTGAGTAAGCAAGTAAACTTTAAGATCTTAAGCTTCTTCGACAATCATGGTGACTTTTCGAAGGGGGAAGCTGTACGCCTTCTCTATATACCATCGTAATTTGGTAAAAAAAAAAACAAATAAAGGATAGCTTAGATTCAGCTTTTGCATAATGGTCGCAATTACTCCTTGAAGTTCAGTATGGTCGCAATAACTTCTTGATGTTCAAAAATTCTTATTGCATGGATAGATTGAATAACCCTTTCTCCCTTTTTACATTTGAAAAACATACGTCTCATATACATTGGTTAATGCAATAGCTTATAAGGAAATAAATCACATGACATATTGACCAATTTGTAGTAAAATACAAGGGGACCTACAATTTTACGTCAAATCAAAAGTAATAATTCAATACTTTGACATGACAAGATTTACCTTTCAAGAATTTTTAATTGACGAATTCTCAAAAGGTAAATCTATCACAAGGCAGGTGGCACATTCTGGGACTAGGATTGAACTCCTATTCACTTCAAATTATGTCACGGACACTACCCTTCATCATAGTTAATGATTTTAAGAAGAAGGAAAACTGTCAAATTTGTGTCTTACTATAAAAATAAATCTGACAATGAAATTCCAATTCTTAGTACGCTGCGCACATATGCTTAAAAATACCCAATATATACAGATTTGTCATCATAAAGTCAAGGACTCTTTTTTCTATTATTATTTTCTACTTGAAATTGAATACAAACACTCATATATGTCACAAGCAGCGAACACAGGAAAGTGTTATAAGCTCTGAACCAAATAGCCAACCAATCTTTTATATACCTACTCCCTCAACCTTAAATCCTATATACTCCTTGAGCTTGAGACTTTGACTGCTCTAAGCTACAAATTTATTTTTCATATTTCTAAAATGTTTGGGTTTTCTTTTCTTATTCTTCTTCTTTTATATTATATTCGTATACAATTCTCTAAACAACAATATTTTTACACCTTGCGTGTGTGTAATGGAAGGACCTCTAGCTCTATATCTCTACCTCTACAACTACCTACTACCGCTTATAGCTATTTATCCTTCCTCAAGTTGTGAATTTCTATTCTTCAGGACGAAAATGAACCCCTACAAGTTATGAAAATAATGGTTCAGGAGGAGAATGAAAGGAAGTATGGTTACAGAAAAAAAGATGAGAAGATGGAAAGACGGCAAGCACGATGTAGTTTGTATTATATTGTTGCGGTCTTATTGCGAATTGGGCTATACTGTACACGTCATGTATTAGGTACAGGATTATACAGGAGCAAGCATTCCTTTGAGCAAAGATTGAATTTATCTTCATTGCTTTTTATTCCTTCGGTGTTGGTAAAGAAGTAAGAACTTTTGGGCGTTAGGGTAAGTTAAAATTTCAAACCAAATTTTTTTCCTGCTGAGATAATATTTTCTGAAAAAATAAATCAAATTCCGTTTTTTTTGGAAAAAATGTCTCATAAAATAGAAGAAGCTGTTTTTCGTTTATTCTAAAGACGAACATTTAGTTTCTCATTCATATTAAAGTTTTTAAAATAATCCTGCAAAGTTACTTAATGACAGTTATCTTCTTTTTAAGAATTGAATTGTAATTTATTGAGCATCTTTTGTCTTTAAACTAAATCATATCAACAGCAAGAGATTGATTTTTATCCCAATGGAAAACACATGATTTCAAATGCACAACTACTCAACACAGTAATCGATATACAAATGCAATATCAATCGTACCAACATTTAAGAACGAAGTCACATAAGATCCATTCGAGATAAATGTCAAAAACGCATCCGTAGTAAGATTCTACTTTAACTTTTATCGGTAGTATTCATAATGCGGATATTGTTTTGGTTATTCGTGTAAAATTCTACTATACTATTGATGGATTTTCCAACAAAACACGGGTAATAAAACAGTTGACATAAATATCTTAATAATGTTGTACATAACGTAAAATGATACAGGTGATTTAAATCCGGGTTCAGATACTTTCTCTTATTCTTCTGATATCTAGATGTATCAGAAACTATCCGGATAATTCGAATATACGATCCGAATCGAATCTGATATTCGATTCTTTTATGAATTCGTACTTTGTTAAATGTTCGAATCGAACAAAACAATCATCTAGTACTTTTTCTATTTATAGAATAAATTTTCCGAATCTCGAAGTATTTCTCATGAGATGTGTATAAGCAAAACTACAAAAAAAAATCAAAACAAATCACAAACAAGACGAGGAAGTTCATATTAATTTTTAAAGAGAAAATATAAAATTCAATAAAAAGTTAATAAAATGGATTCGGTTGCGCTGTGGATGAATTAAGAAAATAGAGAAGAACGAGATGAATGTAGAACAATACGCGATACTTGTGCCCTTTATAATCTGCCCATATATATATAAATTTTAATAATTTAATATTCATTTTCAAAAAGCAGTTTCAATACAATCTTAATTTTGTAAAGCCACCACCGTTTCGCATTGATGGTCCTTCTGTATTTGAAGATGACGATAGTCTTTCCCACAAATTGTTTTCGAAGTGTTTCTGGCGTTCGAATTGCTTTTGTTTGGTATGCACATTTTTCGCTGATGATTCCCTGTAATGAAATTTATTTGCTTAAATTTTGAATACAATTATTATTTCCTTATTAACGTATTTCACACAATTTAACACAATTTTCCATTTGTTTCCTTTAAAACGACCTTCGAATTGCAATCCGTTAATTCTCTTGGTGTTGAAACAAAATTTTTGTTTTCGAATGCTAATGACATTCGGAAACGCATTGCCAGGTACGAAAAATTCGAATGAGAATTTGTTATTTCATTAGTACTAGGTTTCTTATTCGCATTTCTTATTTTTATATCAGGTGCTAGCAAAATAGTCAGTTGCAAAGAAGAAGGCAACAACACTTGGTTTTCAAAAGAATCTTGGGCAAGGATCAACGGACGCAAACAGTTAAGGGTTTGAATAACTGCTGCACAAAGGGAGACAAAAATGAGCTGGAGTCCTCGTACCACATGAAAAAGAGAGAGGCAGACAGCAGTGCGAGCCGCCGTGACAAGCGTAACTACATTAACGCATTGGCACAAGAAGCAGCAGATGCTGCAAAAAGGTGTGACATCAGGACCGTTTACAGAATAAACAAAGTGCTGACCCGTGCACACAGCTCAAAGCAGCACCTGGTGAAAGAAGTGGACGGTACTGTGATAAGTTCCGTAGATGAGCAAGTCAGAAGGTGTAAAGAACACTTTTCCTCGGTTTAACATCGAGTGTTTGCAAACAAGCCGATGCCTTCTGAAGCGTCTGAACAAACTAGCGTCGAATCCGCACAACACCTTCCAGTAAAGAAGAGATTGTTGCCGCAATAGCAGCACTTAAGAACAACAAGGCAGTAGGACTTGATAGAACTCCCGCAGAGCTTTTAGCGCCAACGTCATCAAGCGAACTGCTTCATCCGCTCATAAAAGAAGTGTGGAAAGTTTCCACGATGAGTAAAAGAAGTTAATTATCGTCATGCTTCCAAAAAAAGAAGATCTTACAAAGTGCGAAATCTGGAGAAGTACCTAGCGTTGCCAAAATAGTAGCAAAAGTCATACTGGAACGCATCATAGAACACCTTGAGGCTACATTCGATGCCGAACAAAGAAGATTCCGCACTAGATTCTCCTGTATTGATCATATCAACACCCTGGGGATCATTATTGAAAAGTGCGTTGAATGTCGATCACCACTACACCTGCTGCCCATCGGCTTCGAGGAGGCCTTTAAAAACGTTAACAGGGAGTATATCTGGTTAGCTTTGCGCAGGAGAGGCATCCCAGAAAAACTAATTGCTATTATTAAAGCAGCATATGATGGATCCAAGTGTCACGCTATGCACGATGGTAGGTTGTCAGATGACTTTGAAATCCGAAGCGGAGTCAGACAGGGCTGTATTCTGTCCCCAATATTGTTTTTGTTGGTGATAAGCGATATACGGCCCTCAGGTCTGTCAGGTAGCGGAAGGATCCAATGGACTTTGACATCCTATTTAAAGCACTCTTGGATTACGTGGACATAGGATCATGGATCTCCATCATATGGTGTATAGAGAAGCTGAAGTTGATAGGCTGTAAATTAATTCCGGAAAAACAAAAATGATCAGCCTTGGAACACGACCATCCTCTTAAATAAATATTTCCTCGCAACCGGTGGAAAAAGTCAAAAGCTTTTAATACCTTGTCTCCATCGAAGGCGGAACAGAACAAGACGTCATCAGCAAAGCAAAAGCAGCGTTCGGAATGCTGTCGAAATTTGGAGGAATAACTCTAAAAGCGTAAGAACAAAGCTGCAACTGTTTCGCACAAATGTCGAATCTGAGCTTCTTTATGGCTGCATCAGTTTTAAGGTTACTTCAGACATATGGGCTGCAAACTTTCGTGAATTTTCGCAACATTCTAAGGATTTTCTGGCCAAACCGTATTTCAAATGTGGTCCTTTATAAAAGCATAGGTCAGGAACCTATAGAATATAATACGAAGACGTAAGTGGTAATGGATTGGACATACGCTTCGAAAAGGTAACGACTGCATTGCAAGCCAGGCAATGTAGTGCAATCCGCTCACACAAGAAGGAAGAAGAGCTGGACGACCGAAAAGCACATGGCGCAGGACATTCGAGGCGGAATAAGATTCTAGGCAGGAATTGGATGGAGCTGAAACACATCTCCGTAAACCGTACACAATAGCGCGAAGGCGTAGTAGAGGCCCTATGCCACTTAAGGATTTCCCAACGAACTTAACAGGTCTGAGGACCTAAGTAAGTATGTATTAGAAATAGAGCGTCCCCTGATCTGTGTAGGGTATCTGCATATCTGGTATATTAAAATTAAAATTAAATTGGGTTGCGCAACAGTCAGTTTGAGAACTAGGGCCTAGTGACTGACAACTCTCAATCATTCCTGTGTGCGAGTTCTGTTACCAGGGATGGAAGGGACCTACAGTTTTAAGCCGAATCCGAACGGCAAATTTGAGAAAACACTTTTCATGACAAGAATTACTCTTGGAGAATTTGTCAATTCCTCGCAAGAGGCAGTACCCTTGAAAAAAACTTTAGATGGCATAGGAAGAGATCGAACCCAAGACCTCGCACTAACCATCAGTACTACATAATATCTGCATATTAGTGACATCTTATATCTGTGAAGGTTATGGGCCACTATCCGGATAATTTTACGTTCCATTATCCGGATCTGTATAGAGTATCCAGATGTTCGAAACATAGTCTCTTTTCTAGCATCAATTTATCAATCATTTTATCATCTTCACTCAAAATTTAATTTTCCGAATATCTGGATATAAATACAAGCGATCCTGACTCTGGATTGTATTTGGATATCCAATATATGAATTGTTTTAAATAATAGTTTCGGTTTGATAGTTAAATAAAATCTGACAGTTTAGTCAAATCAAAATGGTTGCCAAAATCATTTTTTCACAATTTTTTCTCAATGTTAGCAGGTACGTATTTACTCTTGTTTTGTCAACTTACGTAAATACGCAACTTTTGTTTCACAAAGGAAAAATACTTGCCTTTAGTCTAAAACGATAATAAATATTACGTAAAGTAGACAAACCTAAAGGATCAAATACGTAAGGTCCCTTATTCACTTTAAATTTTCCTCATTCATATTCCGAACAAAATATTAAACGCAGGCAGATATAAAGATGATGGCAAGACGTGAAGGGATCAGAGAAATATCGTATTAAAAAAATATGTAGGTGCCCTTATAATAGAGGTTCAAAATAAATGTAAACTCAAATAAGGCCTTCTCACATATTCCCAAGCAATAAAATTTTTGAGCTTCGAAGGTTTGAATTTTGACGCCAAGGAATAAGTACCTATACCCTACATACATATATAAATGAAGATGAAGTAAATAAAAAAAGAGGCAAAAAAAAACATTTACTGCCTTTTGTTGTTGTTAATCATAAACTCAGTCAGGCACAAGATTCTATAGAGTATACGTGTAGGTACAGTATAGTTATGCAAAGGCAAACTCCAAGAAAAAAGTTATTTTTTCCTGCTTATAGCCTTCAGTACCCAACCCGCCTAAACTCAGTTTTGCCTTTAATCTAACCTTGGGGAGCTAAACAGAGTTATTTCATACATATATAAATATATTTTGCTTAAAGAATTAGGGTTAGGGCAACACAAAAAATATGTATATATATAAGTACTCGTATAGCTATAACATCATCTTTGGTTACCTAGCCTGATGGCTTTTATACATGACGTTCTTTTTGAGTTGCCTTTTTGTAAGGCAAAGGCAACGAACAATGATTATTAAGTCAACATTTTGTTGAAAAAGATTAAATGGCGCAAAATGATTGTGTGCGACGAAAGTTACCCTTGGCAGTTGTACAATTTGACTTCTGTACAGTCTTGACGTGAAGAAATTTACAAAGTTTCAAATTCAAACGGAGGAGTTAGCATTTTGTATTTTTTAAATTAAACCGAAATAGGAAAAGATTTTATTCGAAGGACCAACATTTTTACATGACCAAAACTTACGGCAAAAATACTCATCCAAATTCAGTAAGATTTATTGATGATTATTTATTCCTCGTTTATTAAAAACACGAGGAATTCTTTTTCTTCCTAGGTTTCTACTCCTGTTGTCAATGATAATACTTGTTAGTTTGTTAACAAGGCGGCTCTCTGCAAACTTTTTCTTACCTGATATGGCTCTTACAGTTATTGAGCGCATTTCTTTCACGCTAAGCATAACCTCAGCATATAAGCTTTTCTTTTTTCCCAAATCTTCTGGGCTCGTTCCGAGTAGTTGGACAACAGCATTTTTTTCACCAAATCTACTTCTCCTTTAAATTATCCACCGACACCATTAAAGTCCATTGTTCCCAAGGCCTTGTAAACGCTGACTAATTATCAGCTAACCGGCAGTTCTGCTTTCGTAGAAATAGATCATCAGCTGGTAATCACATGATTCATCTCAATAAATAGTGGAACAAATTTATACATCGTTTAAGTGAAAGTATAGCTATTTAACTTGATATTTGAAAGAAATTTGATAAAGTCTGGCACCTTGCTGCCTTATCGAAATTGCTTGCTTTTAGTATAAAAGAATGCCTTCCTTGTTGGATTATAAATTTTGAATTTTCTTTTGAACCTTTTAATTCAAGTTATTTTGGACGGATTAAAGTGTGAATTCATAATATAAATTCACGTGTGCCCCAGGGCTCTATTTTATCTCTAAACCTCTTCCTCATTTTCATAAATAATCTCCTATCTTCAACTCCTAATCCAATTGATTGTTTTTCTGACGATATCACTTATAGCTGACATCCCTCTACTTTAGATACGGAACTGCAGCAAAAAAAAATATGATAAGCACAATAAGTTCTGATCTTAACAGCATTGAATTATACGGGGAATAAAAACTGTCTTTTATCGTTAAAGCGGGATACACCCCTTTTTCCACTATCCATAAGGGTAGCACTTGCATCGATAGAACTATACAATAAATCTTGATGTTCGATTACTTCTTGACCGAATACCGCAAGATGTTTGGGTTTCCTGAAACGATTCAAGTAAATTGTCTCTTCTTCTGATCTAGCTTTAATTTACAAGTGCTATATGCGTACTCGTGGCATGATGGTAAGAGCGTTGGACTGTCTTGCAATGGGTCTTGGGTTCAATCCCTGCCTGTAACATCAAAAGTTTTGTTCACGGCTACTACCTCTTGCGAGGAATTGACAAATACTCCAAGAGTAAGTCTTGTCATGAAAAGTGTTTTCTCAAATTAGCCATTCGGATTCGACTTAAAACTGTAGTTCCCCTGCATTCTTGACAACATTACTCCCACACAGGAATGGTTGAGAGTTGTAAGTGAGTAGGCCCTAGTTCTATACGGACTGTAGCTCCACTGTTTTTTTATTTTTGGTATGTATGCCATAAAGTGTGACATCATACAAATTCCTGTCTCGGCTTCTTACGGTGTCATGGATCCAAGTGAGTGGTCCAATTTCAGTCAATGAATCTTCGGCATAGATTTATCTGAATCTGAGCGATGGCCTGTGTCATGTTCACTTTTAGTTCATCGGTCAATCAATACTTATTTGCATTGGCCTGCGATTTCAAGAAATCCCACAGGAAAAAGTCTAGCTGGATCAAATCGCATGACGTTGGTGGCCAATATACATCACCCCTGCTAGAGATAAGGTTTGCCTCAAATCGTTCATGTAAAATACCAATCGTTGCTGTTGCTGTGTTGCACGTAGCGCAGTCCTGCTGGAACTACATGTCGTCCAGGTCCATTGGTTAAATTTGGGCCATAAGAAATTATTTATCATCGTAATGTAGCGCTCGCTATTGACGGTGACCGATTCACTAACGTCGTTTTCAAAAAAGTAAGGACCAATTAAGCAATGCGGCCAATATTCATACCAACCGGTAAGTTTTTGAGGATGCATTATCACCTGGTGAACCTTGCGTAGGTTGGTGTTCCCATATACGTCAACTTTTCTTGTTAACAAAGCCATTCGGCCAAAATCGGAGTCCTCTTCCAAACGATTCAAAGTCCAGTCAGTAAACAAATGGCGTTGTTTATGGTCATGAACTTTGAGCTCAGTTGGATATTGTAAGGGTGTAAGCCCAATTCTCGAAACAAAATTCTTGAAGTTAAAGTATGCGAAAGGACCAGTTCTTGTGGATGGCGAGGGATAGACCAAACGTTAAGGAGTCCACTGTGAAGGACCTCCATGTCTACCGTAAAATGTGTAAAACGCGCAACGATTGCGCTAGCAAACACTCATTTGTATAATAAAATGTTTTCATTTGAACGTGTCTATCAATTGTGTTACTTGCCACGATGATTTGGCATAAACAACTGAATAATTAACAAGAGATTTGATAGATGTCAAAAAAAACAAAATAGCTGCCACAGAGCGCCAAAATCTACCAACGCCAATTGAAAAACCCTTTATAATACCCATTTCTGCGCTGGTGCTCCAGTAACTTGTTAAGTTGTTAAGTTTCTTGAAATCTATTTTTTATCTTTACTTTAATGGACTAAGCTCTAGTGAAATAACCCTCCCTTAAACGCTTTAACCGTAATACTTGCTTGGCTGGTAATACCCATAAGTTTACCCTTGATCCTAACTTCGGCCGTACTATGAGAACGGATATTCGTCGTTAAACCGTACTACGCGAATGTAGAATGTCTTACTACACTCTATATCATTCCCTGTCATTGCAATATTCAAACATTCAAAACCAGTGTAAACCTCAACTTTTTTTCCAAGCCCTTCATCTTTTTAACAAATGCTCACACTGCGTCTATGGCATGTATACAAAACTCTTTTCTTAAGTCGATCTTAAAGAAGGAGATTTTGACTTTGACGAAGTTCATTTAGGTGGGAGAAGATAAAAAATCAAATCGTTCACCGCTTCAAGAAAAATCTTTCAATTGAGTTTTGTATTATTGAAGCGCTACAGTTTTAGTAATTGCTTAGTTTTTACTTGTCAAATGTCAAAACATAGTAGCATTAAAAGTCCCTTGTAGCCTTTTTACACCAAACCCAAAACCGGATTTTCGGCAAAATGTTTTCGAAAACCCGAAAATCGTTCACACCGAACATTTACACGTTTTCATTTGACATTTAAATTTGTTTAACACCGGCTGTCAAATTTTTTATTGATGAAACAATTTGTGAGTAAAAAGTTTTGTTCTTTTATCTTCTTTGTGAAAATAAAATTAATTCCAACCAATTCAAATTGATTTTAACGTAACACTAGCTCGTCTAGAAAAAGAGTTTTAACTGAAGTTCTGGGGACGGGTGGATTGAGCTCAAGACATGAACCAACAAGAACTACAATCTCGCTTGTCTGCAGCTATCCTCTTAGTTCACTTTAACTGGTCCAAACAATTCACTAAAGAGAAACTAATTGTGTAGAAAATATATCATAGAATCAACAACAAGCAAAACTGTCGCAATAAAAATTAATTTTATTTAAAACATTTTCATCTTCTTTCACACCAAATTCAATCCAAAATACTGAGTTTATGACTATTGCTTCTTTTGGCCAAATGTGCTTTCAGAATCGCCATATATTGTGGCCGTTCGAGCAATTTATAGGCGGGGGTGAGAAGATTGTGAACGATTGCGTTTAGGTCCTTATGACCGGAGCAGAAAGGTCAATTCCTGTTCAAGATTCGTAGTGAAATCACACTCATCCAGAACGATCACTGAAGTTGTTATGATGGGCTGCAATTTCTCCATGACTATCTCTTTGGTTTCTTCCTTTGATGACTCACCTGGTTTGCACAATGCACTGAGGATCTTCTTGGCAGGCTGTTAATCAAGTTGCGATAGCCCACTGTTGTGTTTTTATTCACTGGAACAACGATTCCCACATTGTGACATGTGCTACTAGTTTTCGAGAGGTTTTATATAAAACTTGTGGTTTACGAAAACTTGTGGGATACAAAATGTATAGCGAAGCTTGAGTTTTCGATGTAGGTTTTCGTCGAAAAATGATAATTTCGCGAAAACCGGATTTGGACTTGGTGTGAAAAGCTTATTATCATTCAATTAGCTAATCTTTTGTTATTAGTCATTTAATGAATTGAAATGTAGCGCAAATTTTAGGACTTACTATTTTTTTTAAAGAAAATTATAAACTATACCTCGAATTTGTCGAACAAACTGTACAAACTTCTTAGCCACGTGGCAAAAGGGATTAAGCCTCATGTCTTCCTTATATGTTAATGAAAATGAAAAGCGAGCTATATCGCAAATATTCCTACACATACCTACACATACCTACAATAACCAAAACCCTTCGTCCTGATGTAATAAAATGTGTAGGTGGTTCCTTACCTAAAACTATAAAGCGAGAGTGAATGTTGAAAAATCATTTACTTACCTTGCAAGGATTTTCTATGGTCTTTTGATTAAAAAGTATTCACAAGAAAATATTCAACAACTCTTTCTTACTCTCTCACTCTCTCTTTCTCAATTCCTCTATGATTGTGGAAAAAAAAGTAAAAAGGTTAAACCACACTTTAAATGTGACCCCTTTACCTGCAGTTAGTTTTGCCTTCATTTGCAAAAGCATCGCACACAGAAAAACACCTTCTGCTTCTGCAATAAAAACTTGGTTGGGTTGATGCCTTTTTGCCCATTTTCACTTCGTAATATAGACCCCATTTGTTGTTCTATTACCGTTATTGTTTTCCTTTTCTGTGTGCAGTGTACCTACCTATAAAAGCCTATACCTAGTTATAGATAGATAGATCTTAACCAAAACTGTTTTCATAAGGTTTAGCACACGAAAAGTATGCGAAGCCCTACATTAGTTTAGTGTCGCCATATTAGGTTACCTCTTTTTAGCTCTTTTGCCTGCTTACAATGGAATATGCAGAAATAATGAAAACACAACTAAGGAAATGAAAGGGGTAATGGGGAGGACGATGTGATGGGGAGGGAGAAGTTGAAGAGAGAAATTTTAAGTGACGGCCCATTCGAAGAATTTATTATAAAGCTTTTGTTGTTGTTTCTTTAGTGCTTCAGATTCTTAATGTTTGTAGTCCTGTAAGGATATATTCATTGGCTCGTACCTACCTACCAACACAAAGTTCATGGGCAGTTGACATTGATGCCATTTCTTACATCCTTTCTTGTGTGGAGGGGGTTAGTAGAAAGGGCTGAGTACACAAACATACCCTTTCCCATTCCTAGAGACGGTATTCTTTTTTTTGTTCTCCTTTTTATTGTTGGTATTTTGTGTTAACTTTTACTACGATTTCTTTTGTTTTGTGTTTACTGCAGAACATGGACACATAAATTACATATGTATGTGTGCACACCACTATAGGTATAACGCATAATTTATGTTATCCTGATGGCATTTTGCTTTTTCGGTCTTAATTGATTTTTTTCCTGGCGCACTGGCTGCCCTCTGATTCAATTTTGCAAGCTTTGGGAATCCTTTTAGTGTGTCTATATGTATTTTGTATACCAACCTACCTACCTTCACTTTTTGACAGAGAAGTTCTGTGAAGTAAAAATTTCATTGGTAAAAGCTGTTGCTCGTATATATTGGATTTTGTAGGTTACATTTTATTATGACACACAGAGTCGGTGTAGAATATTTCACTCTGGTTTTAATTTTAATAAAAATAAATACATACATATTTTTCATCAAGGATAAATATGAAAAAGATGATGAAAAAAAATGTTACAAATCGACGATGACGATGACGGAGAGGTAAATACCACCATCGCGTTAACTTCAACATCGTCGTCACTATCAAACTACCTGGAGGGCGTTGGGAAGAAGAGTAAACGACGAAAAGTCCGCTTGTAAGAAACCCCGCAAACCCATTGAGGAATACTCAACTCATATACTTCCTTTGTACATTTATCTGTTTGAACAGAGTAATGTTCCTCCACCTCAAAATAGAGGGGAAGAGAAGTGACAATGCGACCATGCCCTAGCTGGATCTATCGTTAGGTAAAAAGTGAACTTCTTAACTTCTTCTTAACAAATAAAAGCTTAAAGAATCTTGAGAACAGTCAATCAAAATACGAATAGATCAAAATTTGTAGAACTTTCTTTACAATATCTCTCATGGTTTATCTTACCGAACAGTGGAACAAATCTTTACATCGTTTTGGAGAAAGTAAGATTATTGCACTTGATATTTTAAAAGCTTTTGATAGAGTTTAGCCCAAGCTCTCTTATCGAAAATACGTGGTTTTGGTAGAGAAGAATCCCTTCTTCGTTGGGTTAGAAATTACCTTTCGGACTGTTCAATTCAAGTAGTGTTGGACGGGTTCAAATCTGATATTTACAAAATAAACGTTGGTGTGCCCCAGGGCTCCGTTTTTTCTCCGACGCTCTTCCTTATTTTTATAAATGATCTTTTGTCTGAAACTTCTAACCCACTAAATTGTTTCGCTGATGACAGTACCCTCAGCTTTTTATATTCGTTTTTAGATTCTCATCCTTGTCCTTCGGATGTGGAACTTCAACGGCAGCGTATAATAAGCTCATAAACTCTGATCTCGACAGCATTGTCCAATGGAGAATTATAAACCCTGTAGAATTTAATGCTTCAAAAACTCAATGCTGTCTCCTGTCGTTTAAGCGTAACCCTCCCCCGATTCCGCGATCCATGAGTGGCACTTGCATCCAGAAAACTGATCAACTGTCAGTACTCGGTATGTGTATCACAGAACACCTCTTATGAAATGATTACATATTTGATATTGCCAAAAATGCTGCTAGATGCTAAGGATTTCTACGACCGACGGTGTAAGAAATTTTGTACTCCTTCTGATCTGGCTACAATTAACAAAGCTTTTATTTGCCAAAACTCGAATATAACTCCCACATTTGAGCCCCTAAAACAAGTTTAAGTATTTTGGACAGGATCCAAAAAAAACTTTGAAATGATAGGCGATAGAACTATAATCGAAACAATTACGTCACTCAAACACCGAAGCAATGTTTCATGCCCTTCGTAGTTCTACCGATATTTTTATAAACAGTGTTCTGTCGTATTAGACAGTTGCATTCCCCCTCAAACAATTCAGCCTTAATACTCGTACTTCTAGGAATGCTCATCAGTTTACCCTTAAGGCTCAGTTGTCAAGTTAAAGACGGAGTGTCAAGTATAGAGATCCTTTTTTTAACCGCACATCGATAATGTAAAATGCTTGGCCCAACTCTGTTTTTCCCTATAATTTAAACATTCAAAACTTTAAGACCAATGTGCATCGATATCTCCTCTTTCATCCTTCCCCTTTTTCCAAAGCTCGCACTGTGTTTAAACTTTAAACATGTTAAGGGTATTAATAACCCTTCGAGTACCCGTCAACAATAAAAAATAAATGTTTAAATTGCTTCTTTAAAAAGACGATGTTAAACACAATGAGTGGCTCTTATGTCAATATCCTTGAAATTATGTATCATTCAAGTCTGAGCCGTTTAATTGAATGAAGAACTAACATAACAACATGTTTTAGGAATCTTCAAGGACTGTAACGTGACGGTCATAGTTTCATTCAACAATACCATATTTGTAAATAAGGAGCTTTTCATTAAAAGGTTTAATTTTAAATAGGCCATATTTGACAGTTAAAAAAATGAATCAAAACACCCTTTAACAACTCATAAAAATATTCAAAATCCACTACAAAATTGTGAATATATTTTGGTAACGCAGAACGTGTTAGAAACTTTTGACAAGTACATTTCGTTTCACATAGACGGGACCAAGTTTTTTTCTTTTTTTATTTGACGTTATTTCTAAAGCCTTAGGTTTGTTTGGAAAAGCCGAAATGTGGAATAAATGACGTATTTATTATGTTTGTATTGCCAACAAAAATGTTGGATCAAGTTCATAAAAACAAGTTTTATGGCGAAAAGGTACTTTTTTGTGTGTCACATTAGTAAGACCCTTTAAATTAAAGTTAATAAGAACAAATCTTATGGTTTAGGTAAATCCTAAATTTATTAAATGGATTAAAAGAATTTGTATTAATGTGTGCTGCCCCCTGATTTCTGAATTACTTCAAGTAACCTGTGGTGTATGTATTCATAGAGTGGTGTCATATAATTGATCGAAATTTTGGCCCAAGACCGTTTTATGGCTTCAATAATCTCTTCGGTTTTTTTGGTATTGCCATCCTCCCTTGTTTACTTTTCTTGAAAGCCATCCCCACACGTTTTGCATGATGTTCAGGTCAGGAGAATGTGGGGGCGGTATTTGTATCTATTGGTGCGTTATCTTGTGGGAAAGTCCATCGTTGTCCACCAAATGTTTTAGAAAACTGCGGAAAAGCTCGTTCCAGAATTCATTTGTAAGTGATTGCCGTAACTTTAGAGCTTTGAAAATCCAGCTCCACGGTCCCGTGATAGGTGATTGCTCCTCATACTATTAGAATTCTTCTTCAAGCTCTTCCAAATCAACTTTTTTCACTGGTAAAGACGACGCCAAGCTTGATTCCACCTGATGTGATTTGTTGCAAAATTAAGGCGATGGCTCATGCGTGCAGCATTCAATTTTGATATCGTCTGCCCTTGGTATCACCCGAGCAACAGTCGATCAACTAGCATTTGATTTTGTTAATAAAAAGCCATGAATTTAAAGCAGCTATCACTATCGCCCACCTTTCCTAAAATTAAGTGACTTTCTCGACTCTCCCTTTTTGTTTTTTTCCAAACCTTTCTGGGTCCTTGAAGCTGTATACAACATTTGAACTTCTTCTAATTTCGCTGGCTATAAAACGGATGGCTTGAATTTGGCCTATTTCCTCATTCTTTAGACCCTTACCTCTATACCCATGATTCTTGGTTCTATTAAATTAATACTCGTCCTAAGCTCGTAAACTGTCAGAGTATAATTTTATATGATTTCAAACACGCTAATAGGTAAATTTAGATCTTGCACATATTCATGTGACACAAAAAAACAGGTACTTTTAAGACCTTTTTCTGAAAAACCGCCATAAATATTATGTTTATCAACTTAATCCAACATTTTTTACATCATTCATTCTACATTTGAGTTTTTCCAAAAAAAAACCTAAGGGTTTGAAAAATAAAGTCAAATAACAAACGAAAAAAGCTTCCTTTCCGATCATTGAAATTAGATGTTCCACAAACAACAATGCACATATAACAGAGCTGTCTAATTTGGAGCTCGAAATATCATAAAGTTTAAGAGCCTATCCAATCTCTAAGTTTTATAAACGGTCACTGATATCTTTTGATTTAACATTTTTTAAACTAAGTGCGTTGTACCATCTTAAAATTATAAATCACAAAAATTTTGTAGGGCATAAATGATAAGTCATCGTTTTCTAAAAAAGTATATTTTCTTCATCTGACTTTGGTCAGATAAAATGAAAATTGACATCAGTGAAAAGTAAACCCATCAACTCAATCAGGGACTACGTGCAAAGTAGCTATTTCTTAATTAAAGAATTAATTGCGTTTTGAAGCGAGTTCCCTTCCTCGGTTACTAAAGTTAAAGGCATGGACAAACGAAATTAAAAAACTTGTGTGTGCTTGACTTCAATTAAAATCAGAAATACTGCAAAAACTTTGCGTTTTATGTAATTTTTAGCGATTCCATTTTTGACATTTTTTCGAGATTTTGGAATATTGTAATCTTGTCTTTTCGCGATTCTAGAATTTCAGGATTTTGACTTTTGGCAATTTTGGATTGTGGGTTTTTTTTGTACACAACATTCTTTCGAATTCTTGAAGTCAATTTCACAAAAATGTGTTAAAAGTATTGATTTTGAGCTGACCAGAAAATTAATCAGTCAACAAATTTTCAAAACTTAAAATATATTTGGTATAAAAAGCGATTCAGCATTTTGTTGATGTTTAAAAAAAAAAAACGGATCAAAAATGTTTTTGAGAAAAGAAACTGTCTTACAATTTTACTGCATTTTTCAGATATGTCAATTTTTACCCATCAGCCGATTTGACTTTTTTTGTTTCGTAATCCATGTAGTGTTAAGATTTTTGCAATTATTTTTTAACCGAAATCCTAATACTCTCGAAACAGAAAATAGTTTTTTTTGTCAACTCTTAAGTTATTTTGAAATGAGATTTTTTAAAATTTTAAAATTTAAAGAGTAATAAAGTTCATGATATTGTCAAATTTGAATAGTTTTTTTATTTGAAAAAGCATTAATAATAAGTTTTAGGCCAATAACTTTTATTTTTTAATGGAACATTTTTTGAGAAATTCACAAATATTATTTTCAAATCATAGTAAACCTATGTATAAGTCTAATCAGTTAGTTTTATTAGATTTTGATTTAAAAACAAAGCCTATGAATGACTTACAATTCCATACAACAAGTGCGTGTGCATAAAAATTAAATTAATTGCAACTAAAAAACGCAATAAAATCAAGAATAACATTCAACCTATCATCAATCATCATCGTTCATCATCATTTATCATCATTCATCATCATTCATCACCATCATTCATCATTTAAATGTGAGACCTTAGGTTTGGAGAATTCATATAAATAGCAATAAAATCGGTAGATTAAACTCAGGAACCAAGTAGTCAACGTTGAGTGATAGTCTAAGAATAACAACAACAACTTCAAAATGGCAGCTTTCTACAAAATGTGTGCCGTTCTAATAGCAATAGTGGTTTACGCAATGGTCATTGTTACCACTGAAGCCCAAAGAAAAAATACCGGCATCAAATCCCTTGGAGGTTAAATTCATCAACAACAACAGGCTTTTTTCACAAATTGCAATGTTAATAATAATTTTTTGAACATTCAAACAATTGTTATATTTTATTTAAATTGTTCCGTATTTTAAAACCAATTCGATTTTTCAAAAATGTTCGATATGTATTAAATTTGTATGTTTCAAATTATACAAAAATAAATATTTTAAAAATCTGTTTGATAAAATGATATTTTAATTTCTTAGAAGATTTGAAACCAAATATAAAGATCTTAAAAGAAAAGTCAAAGTCAAGGAAGAATTTTGGATTCAAAAAAATATAAATTCGACGTATCACAAGTTCGTTCATTTTTAACTTATTTTTTAGCAAAAACTTGATGTGCTTTTCTCAAAACTTTCACAAAACGCCCATGTTTCAAAAAAAGAATAGAGGTTTGTTTGGAAAATACTGTGAGTTCTTTTTTTTTAGAAACATTATGATAAATGGAAGGTTTGCATTATAAACGTTTAGCCCTTCATTTGGACAGTTGTCCTTTTAAAAGTGTAATTACCTAAAATGGAACGATACATTCTCACTGAAATTATTAAAATTCACTCAAAAGAAGAAGAAAATTCTGTAGTCACAGTTCTGGTTCCGGATTCTCTTCGAAAACTAATTTTCTGTGATGAGAACCATTTCCGCCGAGGCTACGTTGACAAACATATAATTGACTTACTTGGGGCTCGAAAAATTCAAAAACTTTTATTGAAGTACCTTCATTCTTTCACCGTTTCACTATTGGATCTTTCACTTGTTTGAAAATGAGGCTGTCAAGGCCGGATTTAGAGGTCCAGAGGCCTCGGGGCAATAAGAAGCGGAGGCCCACTCACTCCAAATTATTTTCAGAATAAAGCAAACCATTTTTTTCACTCGAGTTTTTCAATAAATAATTTACTGTGAAACCAAGTAGATTCCTTTCGTATTGAAAAAACACACTTAAATATAAACGGAAAAAAGAATTATCTGAAAATAAATTTTAGGCTTAACGAACGGAACCTTTCGAGCCTTTTTCGCCAAAAAATCGTTGATGATTTCGTTGAAATCCAGCTCTCGGAGAAATCGCTTTCAATGCTCAGGAAAGCTTGCTCAGGAAAGCTTGTATAGACGGTTTTGTGCCATCGTGGTTCGAAGCCTTTTTTTATAATTTTCATTTTTGAAAGTGAGCGCTTTTCAGTGCAATTTGTTCCCATCAAAACCAAATACATTCTCAATGCAATTTCGAGGTTTGGGAATGTAGCTCTGAAATTTTGATTTTCCAGAATTTGGTAGTAAAATAGTTTCGGCTATGGATTTGTTTCAGCAACCATCTTCTCGATGTGATTCAGGAATCCAAATCTCAAACGTACAGCTTCAAAGGCATACAATCTTTCAGTAAGAGAAACGGATATGTGGTTAATCACTGGGATGAAGGCCGATACTTTGTATTTTTCCTTGGGTGACAGATTTGCGCCTTGTGCTTTCCCGTAATCGAGTGGATTTAACCTCACTTCTCGTTTTGGTGCGGATTCGTGATTGCACATATTTATCAGTATGTGATATTTTTTGGCTGCTCCCTCGTTTTTATCAAAATCATTTCGTTTGAATTCCACGAATGATTATAATGATTCTAGTGCACGCATTGCCGATTCAAGAAGTATTTTCAGGTCATCTTATTTGTAGCGTTGAATCGCTCCAAGATATCGTTGTTTACTAGTTGGAATTTGAAACAAAAATTTTCCGAAGTCGCTATTGTGGGGTCCACCGTTTGTGGAGGACCAGGGGCTTCCTCGCCGGTTGCTATCCCCTTAATCCGGCCCTGGAGGCTGTAGACATAGTTGTGTGAATGACCCGACGTTTAATTTCAACAAGGCCACTTAACACACAAGAAATATTCAGTGAGTTGATAACAATATGGCAACCACCTAAAAGATAAGGTCTATACTAATGCTCCACAATCAATTCAAGCTAGAATTTGTGAAATTTTTGGTGACAAGCAGCAGCATATTTGTAAATTGGTTATGAAAAATCTCATGAAACATCCAATGATTTCTGTTATAAAATACAGTTTTTTCTTAAAATAAAACCTCTAAAACGAAAATCCAATAGTTGAAATGGTCTTCTTGAAACCCTCCAAAGTTTTTTAATTTTCCAATAACTGAAATGCTATTTTTGATACTCACTAAATTTTCGAAATCTAACCGAAAAAAAACAAGAAAGTAAAAATAAAACAAAATTTGTTGTGTTTTTTAATTTGTTTTATTGTTCAAATATTAAAAAAAATTAACGTAGTATGGTTTTGGACAAGTAGTCATCCAGATCACTTTGGGCATTTGTTGTAGCAATGACCAAAGTATAAACCACCATCACAATTACAACTGCACAGGTTTTGTAGAAAGTAGAAACCATTTTTGTATTGTTTGAAAAACTTGACGATTCAAAATGCTTAACTCTTCTCTTATAAGATCAAATGTCTTTCTAAGCGTAATTCATTGCTTGTACTGTTATTTATTTATAATTTTCAATTACTAAATGCGCTGTAACATCTATTTAATAATCACAAAGGTTTTATAATGCATAAATGATAATTATTTATTGTTTTCCATAACGATAATTCTTACAACAAAACTAGATTTTCTTTCTCCATGTGTCTTTGCTATAATAAATAATTAATAAGTTGATAGAAACATGGAAAACAGTCAATATAATGAATACATCAATAAATCCAAACAGGTTTCATGTACAAAAACGTAGCTATTTCTAGTTTGAAGCGGGATTCCCTCATTACTTTTTTTAATGAATTCATCTATAATTACAATAAATCACTTTTGTATAAAATTATGCTTGTTTTTTTTATTAATATTTACAGAATTTTCAAATACAAAATAGAACAAATAGGTACTTAAAATTCAAAAGAATAATAACCGCATCACTTTTTAGATATCACTTTTTCAAATCAGATTTCTTTCAATAGATATTGATATAAATAATAAAATATATATACATTTGAAATATAATTGACATAGTAAAAAATCTTCAGTTATAGATTTAAGATTTACTAAAAAATATTTTTAAGAAACTTTAAAGTCAATTTTGAAAAAATTCTTTAAAAAAAATAATAAAAGTAAACGACACTATTTTGCAAGATGAAATAATTTTGATAACATTATTTGTTTCTATTCACGACATTTTTAGTCAAAAACCAATTTTTATAAATTTTAGTAGCATTTTTAAAAGTTTTTATTTTCTATCCAAAAAAATACCGATTTGATGTTTGCAAGAACATATTCTTACGTTTAAAAGATCTAATAAAATAAAGTTAAATAATTTTGAAGTCAATACCTTCATTTATATAAATATATATATATAAATAAACATCAGTTTTTACCAAGATTGTGTACAATTTATTGTAGATTCTTATAAAAAAATGAAAACCATTACTTCGATTTTTCTTAAAATCAAAATCAGACATCAAAAACCTTATTCTTCGTTGAATAAAATTATTCTGGGAGTAATATCATATTTGAATCGTCAAATTTTTGATGTGCAAATATGTTACTTTTTCAGTTCTTCTAGTTTTAAAAATATTAAATTGGCTTTATTTTCTAAAATCATACCAATTTGGTATTATGTCACATTTTATAGTATTAAAAGTAATAAAAAGTCGACATCTTTATTAGTGTATGGGATACGGATAATGAAAAATGGTATTCCGAACGCACGGATGTACAAACATCTCTCTAAAAATCTTTGCTTTAGATTCTAGGGACCTTGAAACTTCGATAAATGTCTAAACTCAGAAAATCGGATCGATCTTAATAATTTTCTATGATATGTTAAAATTTGAAAAATCTTTAAAATAGTTAAGCACAAAATTATCTTAATAGCTTATATATAAGATGCCCACTTACTAACAAAAAAATTGATGAAAAATGTTTCCGAAAAATAAAAAACTGTAGGCTATGTTTTGACAAACAGGGGCCCTACTGGATTTTACTTTTGACTCTATTCGAAACACATTTCCGATTCTACTTTCAAATCGTACTACGTATGAAAGTAGAATCAGTTGCCGGTTATACCAACTTGTTTTGAAAAAAAATTGTACTTTCGAACGAGTATCGAGTTGTTTGACAGTTTTAAAGACAAAAAAATAACATAAAATTTTTGGACAACAATCATTATTACAAAAATGGACTCCGTTGAAATTTGGTTTAATTTGCAAGGAAATGAAGAACGTTACGAGAAAATTGAGCGCAGAACAATATGAGATAATCCAAAATAATGAAGCTGAGTATGAGAAAAGGTTTGTACATATACATGGTAGAATATTTACACGCATTCTTAATACAAAAATACATACTTTTGTTTTAGTTTTGTTAAGAACTTACGTCTTTCTAAACACGGATTTATGTTCTTACTTAACTTACAAAATGCTGTTCCGATTATCATTAAGTTATCAGCAGCATTGAAGTTTTTGGCAACAGGAGGTTACCGAAACCAAATCCTTGGTAACAAGAACGCTGCACTTGCACAGCAAACCATGTCAAAAATACTTGCCGAAGTTTTGAATTCAATCGTTTAAGTGACACGAAATCGTATTTCAAAAACGCGTAGCCTTAATTTTGTTGCAATACAATTTTTGTCCGACCATCAAAAGAATTATAATTTACATCTTGTTTTTCATATCTTTTTCGGAATGAAACCCTCAAAATACTTTGACTATTATTTTTAACTAAAATATTATTTATGATCTAAAATTGTAAACATTTTTATTTTTAAAAATATATATTGAAAAATGTGGTAATTTTAATTAGGTGCACCTAAAACATTTGTAAACATTAAATAGAAAAAATCTATGTTTTAAAATTATAATTTGTGTTTGATTGTTAAAAACGACCATTTTTATGTTAATCAAACATTTACTATTGATGTTAACTTACTGTACAATTTCATACAACAAGTGCATATTCATAAAATATGAATAAATTGTAAGTGAAAAACGCAATAATATCTAGAATTACATTAAACCAGTTTGATTTACTGCATTTAGTCTTATAATATTGAGTCACATAATATGTAAGAATATCTTCTATATAAATGTATTATTTTAAATACCATCATTCAAATGTGCAGAAATCATATAAATATCGATAAAAATCGCTGGATTGAAACAGACACTGTATTTAATTCACAAAGAGTATACGCTAAGTCTTTCTAAAAAAAAATTAACAAAATGGCTGCTTTCTTCAAAACTTGTGCCGTTCTCATAACAATGGTGATTTATGCCATGGTCATTGCTACCGCTGAAGCCCAAAGAAAAAAGTTGACCGCCAAGGATTTCCTACGTTAATTTAAAACATTATACATCAAAACGTGAATTCAGTTTTAAATAAAATAAAAACATTCAGAAAATTAAAACATTTCATATTTATTTATTCTTTTGAATCTTATTTAATTATGTTTATATTCACCATAAGAATTTTTCTTTAAATAAGGTCATTTTTGTAACGTTTAAAATGCACAAACTGTATTCACACCAAATTTTCATAAACGCCATTTTTATTTGTTTTAATAGTAAAAATCAACTTTTAAATAAGTCGTGATCAGATCGCGGAGTTTTTTTTAATGGAGGACTTCACCAGCTTCTAACTGAACGACGAAAAAGTATATAATACTAGTCAGTATTCGAGATTTAAAAAAATAAGGATAAACCTTCTGTAATCGAGAGACGAAATTAATTGAATTTGGACATGATGTGGATTTCTTGGTTTTCACTAACTTTTGATTTTTGAACTGAAGAGTATCACTAATGATACTCACGAGAAGGAAAATAAAGCTTTTTGAGTCAAGAACAAAAAATAGAAAGTAAGAGTGAATTATATAATGTCCCAACATTGAATGTGACTTTAACAAAGCTACTTTTCATTAGCTTATGATATCTTAATTCACCAACTTCTAGCACAAGTCTAATAAATTTTAAAATTTACTATTATTTGAATACTTTAAAAAAAGCGATTTTTTAATTTTATTTTGATAAAACGCTTTTGTGATTTCTTAAAAACTTCTTCAGAAATAATACAGTTGAAACCATACATTGTGTATTTCTACTGGAACTTATTTATTCGAAAATAACGCTGGTGCAACTGTTTCGACGACGTTCATTTTCAACAAGATGGGTGAAACTTGCTTCAAGTTCAAATATTTTACTTTTTTGTGAGCGCTATCTGTTACAAAAAACATTTCAGAAAAAAAAAAATGTCAGAAAAGTTAGTTATATTATCAAAGATTAGAAAACAACAGCAGGTGTTGTATTATCATTATGATTTAAATTTGCTAAGAGCCAGAAATTCATTCTTGCAGAAACATTTTTTCAGTTATTCAGTAATCCTTCTCGATAGTTCATTAAGCACCAAAAAGCCAAATCTTAAAATTTTAGTTTTTGAGATTATGAGAAACAATTAACGAAAAGGGATCTTTCTGTATAGAGAAAAGACTACTTGACTAAAAAAAAGTAAAGCAGATTTAATTGTTCCAATTTTTTCAAAAACTTAAATGTATTTTTAGATTTTGCTTTTTCGCAATTCGAAAACTAATTTTAACGAATTTAAGCAGCATTTCTTAAATTTTAACAAATTGGATGAATGAAATTAATTTGAGAGATATCAAGAACCGAACATCAATTTTTACCAAATTCACGACCTATTTCTTGTAGATTTTATTTTTTATAAAAAATGGACTGTTTTATAAAAACACTACTGAATATCAAAAACAATATTTTCTGTGAAATAAAACTTTTAACAAGTTTTGGTATTGTTTTTTTTTGTTAGTTTTTTATTTTTTGTAAAAAAAATTGTCACCTAGATTTTCCTCAAAATTTTACTGAGTGTTAACAACAATATTTTTTAAAAGATAAAAGTACTTTAAAGCCAATATCTCAAAGTTTTGAAAAGATATTTGAGTCGAAAATCAATTTTTACCAACTTTTAGTAATTTTTTTGTTTAGGTTTTTATTTTTTGTCAAAACACTGTCAATTCGATTTTTCTCAAAATATTTCAAATGTTGAAAACAATATTTCTTATAAGTTGAAATTGAAATTAGTTGGAAGCCAAAATCTTAAATTTTCAAAAAGATATTTCAGTCAGTTTTTACCAACTTTAATAATGTTTTCTTATGTTTCGATTTTGTATAAAAAAACATCAATTCGATTTTTCCCAAAATTTCACCAGATGTTAAAACCTTTATTTTTTGTTAAACAGAATCGGTTTGGAGATAAAATAATTTTGTGTTCGTAAAATTTTGGAGGTGACAATTTTTTTTTCAGTTCTTTTGATTTATTAAAAAAAAAACGTTTATTTGATTTTTTTCAAAAAATATACTTGTTTGGTATCACGTTACTTACTTACTTACTTAAGGTGGCGCTACAGTCCGGGGCGGACCTGGGCCTCAACCAACAAGCGTCTCCAGCCAGCTCGGTCCCTAGCTAGCTGTCTCCAGTTTCGCACGCCAAGTTGGTTGAGGTCCTCTCCCACCTGGGTGCGCCACCTGAGTCGCGGTCTTCCTCTACTGCGCCGTCCCTCGGGATTGGATTCGAAGACCTTCCGGGCTGGAGCGTTGATGTCCATCCGCTCTACATGACCTAGCCATCTAAGCCGTTGGACTTTGATTCTGCTAACTAGGTCAGTGTCGCTGTACAGCCCGTACAGCTCGTCGTTATATCTTCTCCTCCATTCTCCATCTATGCGTACGGGACCAAAAATCGCCCGAAGAATTTTTCTCTCAAAGCATCCTAAGACGCTCTCATCTTTCTTTGACAGGGTCCAGGCCTCAGCGCCATAAATGAGAACCGGGATGATGAGTGTCTTATAGATGGTGATTTTACATGCTCGAGAGAGGACTTTACTTCTCAATTGCCTTCTAAGTCCAAAGAAGCAGCGATTTGCAAGAGTTATTCTTCGTTTGATTTCAGCGCTGGTGTCGTTGTCTGCATTAATAGCGGTGCCTAGGTAGACAAAGTCCTTAACTACCTCAAAGTTATAGCTGTCCATGGTGACGTTTTGTCCAAGACGTCGTTGTTCAGTGTCCTTTTTTGATGACAGCATATACTTGGTCTTGCCCTCATTGACCATTAAACCCATCTTCTTCGCTTCCGTCGCAATGCTCAAAAACGCTCCACTGACATCACGCTTTGATCTTCCAATTATGTCAATATCATCTGCGTATCCGAGTAATTGGATGGATCTTTGGAAGATTGTGCCTCTAGTGTTGACGGTTGAGTTTTGCACAATTCTTTCCAGAACGATGTTGAAGAAGTCGCATGACAATGCATCGCCTTGCCTAAAACCTTTTTTGACATCAAATGCATCGGTAAGATCTTTTCCGACCTTGATAGAGCAGCGTGCATTCTCCATCGTCATTCTGCACAAACGGATAAGTTTGACAGGGATGCCAAAACTAGACATTGCTCGGTAGAGCTCTTCCCTATAGATGCTGTCATACGCGGCTTTAAAATCGATAAAGAGATGGTGGGTATCGATTTGAAGCTCCTGGGTTTTTTCCAAGATCTGCCGTAGTGTGAATATTTGGTCGATAGTGGACTTTCCTGGTCTGAAGCCACACTGATAAGGACCAATCAGGTTGTTGACGAATGGCTTCAGACGTTCACATAATACGGCAGAGAGGATCTTATACGCAATGTTAAGAAGACTGATGCCTCTGTAGTTGGCGCAGTTTAGAGGGTCTCCTTTCTTATGTATCGGGCACACTATGCTGAGATTCCACTCATCGGGCATGCTTTCTTCCGACCAAATTTTGCAGATGAGTTGGTGCATGCTCCGTACCAAGTCATCGCCTGCTGCTTTGAATAGTTCGGCAGCGATGCCGTCAGCTCCAGCAGCTTTGTTTGACTTAAGTTTAGATATAGCTATCTTCACTTCGTCAAGGTCGGGTAGGCGGAATTGTTGATCTGCGTCGCCGAGGTTGAGTGGTTCTATCTCCCTTACAGCGGAATTCGGTTCGTCATCGCCGTTATATAATTTGGAGAAGTGATCTTTCCATATTCTCAGCATCGACTGTGGTTCTACTACGATGTTCCCTTGATCGTCTTTACAGGCTTCGGTTCGTGGCTGGTACCCTTGGGAGGTTTTTTTTACCTTTTGGTAAAATTTACGAACCTCATTCCTGTTGTGACATCCCTCTATCTCCTCGATCGCGCGCTTCTCATGCTCCCTTTTTTTCCGTCTAAGAAGCCGGTGTTCCTCTCTCCTCTTCTGCTCGTAGAGCTCGCGAGCAGCTCTCGTCCTTTTGTGCAGCGCCGTTTTGTATGCCTCTTGTTTCGCTGCGTGAGCTTGCTGGCATTCGTCGTCAAACCAGGGGTTTCGCTGTGGTGGCCGTGTGAAACCTAGCACTTCAGAGGCGGCATCTCTGATGGCTGCAAGGCAATGTTGCCACTGGTTTTCAATGCTTAATGCAGGAAGCATAGGACTCCTTAGGAGGTTATTAGAGACACGATCGGAAAAGGACATGGCAGTCTCTTGCGATTGTAGCCGTCTAACGTCGAATCTTCTCACAGTACTTCCTTGTTTTGGCTTGGATCGGGATATCCGTAGCCGTACCTTGGCTACAACGAGGTAGTGGTCCGAGTCAATGTTGGCCTCTCGGAATGTTCGGATATCCTGGATACTGGAGAAGTGTCGTGCGTCGATCGCAATGTGGTCAATCTGGTTGACGGTTGATTGATCAGGAGATTTCCATGTCCCCTTGTGGATATTAAGATGCGTGAACTGCGTACTAGCTACCAGAACGTCTCGCCCCGCAGCGAAATCGACCAGCCTGAATCCGTTGTCGGAGGTAGTGTCGTGCAGGCTGTATCTCCCGATTATGCCACCAAAGATGTCTTCTCTTCCTAGCTTGGCATTAAAATCTCCTAAGACAATTTTAATGTCATAGCCAGGGCACTGCTCATATGTCTTGTCCAAGAGCTCGAAGAACATATCTTTGGTGTCTTCATCTTTCTCCTCTGTTGGGGCATGCGCGCATATTAGGCTTATGTTGGCGAATTTAGCCTTGATGCGGATTGTCGTGATGCGCTCGCTCACACTGTTGAAACTCAAGACTTTTTGCCTGAGCCTAGTTCCAACAACAAATCCACACCCAAATAGACGCTGTCTTTGTTCTCGGTAGCAGTCGCCGTAGTAGATATCGCAGTCTTTTAGTTTGCGTTTACCCGGTCCATCCCATCGCACTTCTTGGATGGCTGTAATATCTGCCTTGCAGCAGTTTAGGGCTTCCGCTAATTGTTCGGCTGCACGTGGTCTGTTAAGGGACCTAACATTCCACGTACATATCCGAAGTTCGTTGTCCTTATTTCGTTTGCGTGGGTTGTCAACAGTGAATCCGTCCGTATCCGAGGCTTGTTGTTGCTTCGAGACTATGATGTTTTTACGTGGCCAGGAAGTCACCCCGACGGCACAACCCCCAACCTGGAGGGCGAGATCCTTAGTATAACTCCAAGGAAGGGGAGCCGGATGAACCGCTCCTTATAGGCCTGGGCTCCGAATATGTCGAAGAAGCCCTATAAGGTGTTCACTAAGTAGTTCGACCTTACTGGAACTGTAGACGCCACCGTTGATTCTATCTCGAGAATTCGTCCGCTGCCGCCTGGATAAGGAGAGGTGCCTTAGTGGAAACACCTCTCCCCCCCTCTCTCGTTTGCTGCCCCCAACAACTTTCCACTGGGGTTGGAACCCAATCTCCAGTTGAGGTACTAGGCACCCGATGTTCACCGCGGGGAGGTGAGAGTAGGAGTTGATAGACAGAGGTGGGTTTTGAGAAAAACCTGTGGACGCTTGTGTCCTCTTGAATGCACATGTCTACCATTTGAACATCACGTATCAGTTTATTATATAAAATTTAATTCAAGTCTTTACCGTTTTTTTTGTGAGATATTTAGGGTTAACCAAAATGTTCACCTTTTTTTGAATTGCTATGATATAAAAACCACCCACGCAATTTTCTTAAGAGCCCTTTCTGCCTTTTTATCTGTATCGAAATTTGTTTAAAGTCGATATCTCTACTGGTTCTTGAGCTATGGACAAAGAAAAAAACGTACGCACAGACACCTCTCTAAAAATATTTTATTTCGACTCTAGGGAGCTTGAAACGTCGAAAAATTTCCAAATTTTCAAAATGACAAATCGGGCCCGTGGGAAGTTAAAAATTGTAAATACTAAAAACATCAAAAATTTAAAAAAGCGTTTTTGTTTAAATAATGTTTCTTTTGTTTTTAATGTTGAGAAAATAAGTTTTTTGACGTTTTGAGAAAAGTTATATTGTAATATTGTAGGCATTGCCGTTGATTTCTAATCTTTGATTTTTTAATGTTAACTATTTATTTATTAAATTAGACCTTCCACCCACAGGGAGGATATAGAATCCCATCCAAAACCACTTTATTCTTCATTTGGACAAATCTTATAACTTCCGAATTATGGTATACCTTAAAAACGTATTTTATGAACAACAATATTTAAATCTACAGACAGAAAACTTCTATTATTTTACTAGCCAATATCATAAACAAGTAATCAAAGAAATTAAAAATACTGGACTTTATTCAAGGTCTCTTTCTTTTCAAATGACAAAGTTACTGGGCTCTTAGGTTATTATGAGAAATAAAATATTATTTAAATTATTGAACATAAACTTATTATTCATGTATATTTTTAAAACTTTAAAAATCGGTACTATTTTTATACACACTTTTTGGATACAAAACCAAGTTTGTAGTCCTTAAAAAAAGTATTTTTTATCATTGTTAATGGTAAAGCTAGACTTGATTTCTCTAAAAAAACACTCGTTTTTTAATATCAATATAAAACTTTTTATTGCAAAACCATTTATAAACGTTCAATTTAATATTCAGAATGTTTGAAGGTAAGCTTATGTTTAGGAAGCTATTTTTTGCAATAAAAATATCAAACAATTGTTTTTGGTCCATAAATTACAAATTCCGAAAAAAGTGCACCACAAATCTTTTTTTAAGATGTTTGCAATCTGACACTAAAAGATCCAAGGCCGTTTTTGTGCTTTTCTTATATCGAACTCAATTAGAAATTAATTGGTTACAAAATATTTTCAATTATATATAAAAATTATATACAAAAATTTGTATAACTATTTATTTTTAGTGGGAGCATTCTGGATGCGCTTAACAAATATTGAATTTAATGAACAATAAATCTGGTCAAACTAAAAACACAATAAAACACAACAAGTTCATAAATGCATCAAAGTTAAAAACGCAATAAAATCTAGAATTACATCAAACCAGTTTGGAATTGTTAATATCTACATTTAATTATTTAACTACTCTCGAGATTATTGTACCTGATCTTTTGATGGGGAATTCCTATTTATGAAATCTATGACCAGTTTTAAGTTTTCACAATTTTCTATATAAACCCCGATAGAGTCAGTCGATTTGACATAGAAATCATTTTAAGCTTTATAGCAAACATTGAGTCTTTCAAATTTTTAACATAAACAAAGCAATAGTACAAAAATGGCAGCTTCCTTCAAAACTTGTGCAGTTCTTATTGTGATGGTACTTTACACTTTGGTCATTGCCTCTATTGAAGCCCAAAAAAGAGATCCCGTCGATTTCTCTAAATCTGTACTAAGGCGCTAATAGAATTTTGATTAATAAATAACTACCCGTGCCATGATGGTTAGTGCGTTGGACTGTCATGTGAGAGGTCTTGGGTTCGATCCCTGCCCCTGTGCCATCTAAAGTTTTTTCACACGTACTGCCTCTTGCAAGGAATTGATTAATTCTAAAAAAGTGGTTCTTGCCATGAAAAGTGGTTTCTCAAATTTGCCGTTCGGATTGAGCTTAAAACTGTAGGTAACCTCCATCTCTGACAACAGTACTCGCACACAGGAATGGTTGAGAGTTGTAAGTCACTACTCCCAAGTTCTCAACGGACTGTCGCGCCACTCAATTTATTTATTGAAATTACTAAAGATTAAGGAATTCAAAAACAAAATATTGTTTTTTGTTTGTATTCCCATAAAAATGGTTAAGAGATTCTTAAATCAGGACTAAACACTCTGCAATTATTCACAAAAATACAAAGTCCTTAGAGTTGCTGGTGGCAAAGTGGTTTTTTTTACTTTTGAAATTCGAAGTTCTTGAGAGTACTCACAAGTGGACACCTAGTTTTTGTTTTTTGAAAACGAATAAGAAATATTGAAAAAAGTGACCACTGAAATGAATAAACTTTTTACAGCGGTCTTTTCCAGAACATAAAATATAAAAAGTTATGCAGATACGTCTCTGCACTGAAAAGTTTCATAAGCGGCTTCTTTAGCAAGTAGTTTCACTGTCGGTCGGTCGTCGTATACTCTTTCTGATGGTGAGTCTGGATTTCTTTACCACTGCGCTGATGTTCCCTTTGAAGGACTTAAATGAATCCTCCACGGATCGTAGTCGTCGTGTAAAAGGAATGGGCACACATTTATAACAATACAAGATTTCACATCCTTTTTTATTTGTGTTGTTGTTGTTGCTGCTGCATCCATCCATTCAACCAGCATCCCTCTGGTAGACCATTACCAACCCTATCTCTTTTAGCCCAGACAGGTCGGATGGTTGGTTTTATAGACGAATGTGAAGCATGAGTTTGTTGGAGGGGTGTGGAGAGGGTGGATGGTGGGTTATACGTTTGTATGTTTGTATGAAAAGAATCCGGATGCTGTCATGTTTTGGGGCAGAAGAAACAAATGAAAGTTGTATTACTCGCTTGGATTTTTCTTGTTTTCTTTTATTTTCATTTGTTGTAATTTTTTTTTCTACTCGTACATAGTAGTTAGGTGGGTAAGGTACCTAGTTGATAGTATAGTATATCCTTGCAAGGCGAAAACACCTGTACTTGTAGGTATTTAGTGTTGTTTCTGGTTGTTTGCACCACGTAGAACGACGAGCATAAAACTTGTATATGTTTTAACTATTCGTGAAGAGAAGATAGATATGAATGTACGAGAATATACATTCTTGAGTGTCCTTTAAGCAGAAGTAGCAGCAGGATTCATTCGCTAAACTGGAACAAATCCCAAGATGGATGGATAGAAGGATGCATAAGACATCATACATCTTTCTATATATACTTTCTCATACTATATCTCTTTGAAAAAAAAGAAAAGAAATATTAAAACGAACCAAAGACGAACTTCCAAAGGCATCATACTATACAGCATCACATAAAGGTATACCTACCATAGACGATGAAGAACGACGACGAAGGCTTCACTCGACGATGCTTGAGAGTCGTTTTTCTCGGTGGGATTGTAACTGGGTAGAAATTACAGTGTATACATCACAACCCACTACAGTGCAACCACAATTCCTGGTTAATTTTTGTTGTTTATGATTTTTCAGTTTAATTTTGTTTTTAAAGAAAAATAAACCAAAGTACGAGGGGAACAAAATAGATACTTTCTTTGTATACTTTGTTTTCTGTAGGTATAAGTTTTTGGAGTGTAGTGTCATTTTATGGTCACATGAAATAGAAGATTTTGTTTTACTACAACTTCAAAAACATATATACATATACGAGTATACCTATACTCATGTAATCGTAAAAATGTATGTATTTTTATGAGTATTTTTATGAGTTTTTTAGGAAACGAAATCGAAGTTTTATGATTATTTTATCGAACCTTTCCCTTGTGAACTTTCAATTCGTTTTTTTTTTTAAGATAATGGCATTGACCTTGACCTGAACAAATTTACTTCCAAATGAGTGTACAAAATAAACAAATTTAAAAATAAAAACTATCAATGTGAGTTGGAAAAAGAATCTTGGAGGGCAATAGAGTTTAAGGAGACACGTTTTTAAAACCAGCCTACAAAATAATGAAACATTTTAAAGAGATAAGAATTTTCCAACAGTTTAATTTTTTTCGGGAATTGACTTGCCAAGAAACTTAAGATCGAATTAAAATAAACTTTGGCAAGGAGTGTTTTACAAAAACACTAAAATACATCTATCAACAACTTTGAATGAGTCAAAATGTTAAAAAAAAATATAATTTTAGCTTTTTTTTTGTACTTTTTAACATTTTTACCGACAAGTTTGTATTAAAACAATTTTAATTTTTAGTTTTTTTTCAATCATTGTTATTTTCATTTTAATCATTTTGAAAAATAATAAAATTCACAATTGGGTTCCATGAAATTGCTCCTGTATCCAAAGAGTCTGTTTAATTATGGTACCTGTATTTTAAGATCAAAAATATACCTTCCAAATAAGATATAATTTAGTTTTTTTAAAAACAACCTTAATTTATTAAGTTTTGTTTTTAAAAATCGTTCAGATGTTTTTTTTTATAAGTTTTGTATATTTTGAGTTTTTAGAAATATTTTGGGATTGCACTTGTTTCTTAGTTGCAAATGTACGTTAAGCATTTGAATTTTAGCAACAAATATTAACCCGTTTTTTTCAGATATTAAATTTAAAAAAAGACAAATAAAAAAAAAGAAAAGAAAATGAAATGAAAGAAGCCAAGTTAAGAGAAAAATATAAGAGAAAATTTCATAACTGCAAATACTCAATTGGTTACCAAAAAATGTGTGCTTTACTTTTAAGGTCCTAGAATCTGTATCATAGATTGGTAGAAAGATGGATGAAAGGGCGGGTGGTTTTTTTACAATAGCAATTTTTTCCTGATAGGTAAAATCTGGTAGAAAATACTAGCCAAAAAAATTGGTACAGTATCCAGATTTCGTGGTAAATAACTCCAGATTTTCTGGTAAAAAGAAATCCGGTTTTATTAAATTTATTTTCTGGTATATTTTTTGCTGGTAGATAAAACCAGCCTTCTGGTGCTAATACCAGAAATTCTGGCAGTTTAAGAATTATTTTTTTTCTGGTAAATAAAAGCAAACATTTTATTGTTTAGCATATATTTTCCTCGTCGATAAAAAACAGTCTTCTTGAGCATTTTACCATCAAATTTTAGTACAGTACACCTATCAAGCCCTTCCCGCCAAATAATCGTAAACTACATGGCGCTTCCGATAATGAATGTTTTCTTTAGGAATATTACCTATATCTTATACGTTATTATTAGAAAATAGAAACCTAAAAGGAAGAACACAATTATTTTACTCTACCAGAATTCTGGTACCTTTTTACCAGGAAAAAAATTCGTGGTATATTTTACTACAATTCTAGTCATTTTTACACGAAAAAACATATTCCTAATATATTCTATCAGAACACTGTTTTTATTTGCGGTATTATTTTACCAGGAAGTAAAATTATCCTGGTATATTCTAACAGAAATCTTGTGTATTTTACCAGGAATTCTTCAAAAACTCTCCTGGTAAAATTTTCCCGAAAACTCTGGCAGGAATCTAAAAACCACACTTTCTGGATAAATTTAGCGGGAAATCTGGTCACCGGTTCTAGTTTTTTTTTGAGTGCGACTTCAACTAAACGCTTTATTATGTAATGTGACGTTATACCAAATAATTATAATTTCAAAACTGAAAAAAAAAATGATTTAACCTCCAAATTAATTTTATGCAACAAAGAATAACGTTTATGACATCAATTAAAATTAAAAAAAAAAAAATCGATTGCACAATATTCTTACAAAAAGTAAGACCTTAAAAAACTTTATTAAAAGTTGTTAAAAAATCATTGTTGAATCAAATAGATATCTTTTCAAAAAATTAAGGAAATCT
>NC_079148.1:136697724-136774936 GCF_945859685.1 Eupeodes corollae | reverse complement strand
GATACAGCTTTCGAACAGGTTTCCTCCTTAGGATCACAAGATGTCGAATCGGCTTCAACTGTGTCGGCCAGTGGAACAATGCACAGTGCAGAGCAGGATTCAACGGATCTGATTCCTCATGTGGAAGCTCCATTGAATGTTTTCCGAAACCAGATTATTATCAGGGTTTCAGATAATAAACTTGATTCGATGGAGGAACCACATCCCGGTTACATAAGACACTACTTCTCAACTCCGTATCTAGATAACGTTGCCCTAACAGCTGTCCTTAAAGCCAAACTTAGGCCCAATATAGTTAATGGCATTAAAATTCCTGAACTTTGTATGGAACTTCTGCAAAAGGTATATTTGGAAACGTTTTCCAGCTATAAGATTAGGCTGACACAAAGAATTGTCGAAGATGTCACAGACGAGAATCGAGTGTGGGAACTCATTAGTAAGGAACACAAGCGAGCTCATAGAAATGCTCGAGAGAACAAGGAACAACTCCTTGAAAGATATTACTTCCCGAAAATGAATAGCTTAATAACACGCTATGTAAAGTCCTGTGACATTTGCCTTACAAACAAGTATGATCGACATCCGGCGACCCCTATGTTTCAGCCTACTCCTATTCCCTCTTATCCTTGTGAGATATTGCACATGGATATTATGGAAATCCAGGGTGAAAAGTTTATATCATGTATCGACAAGTTTTCAAAGTTTGCTAAATTATTCCACATTAGGAACAAGTCCTCTCTATATCTAAGGGACAAAGTGATGAAAGTACTTCACTATTTTACAGTCCCCAGGATATTAGTTACAGACAATGAAAAAAGTTTTCTCAGCCCCATAATAATTAACTTTATCAAAATGCTCGACATAAAGATGTACCAAACACCCGTTAATCGTAGCGAGGTTAACGGCCAAGTTGAAAGATTTCATTCAACAGTTCTCGAAATTTTTCGATGTTTGAGAGCCGAGTATAAAGAACTTAAGCTAAGGGAGCTGATACACATATCGGTCGATCGATATAACAATACAATTCACTCGGTCACTGGCAGAAAACCATCTGACATGTTTTTTAACAGAAGTTCCAGAGTAAATTATCAAAAGATGTCAAATTATCGGATAAAAGTAAATCAGGAACTTAGGGAAAAGATAGAAAAAAATCAAAAGGCCAAAAACCAATGGCATAATAAAAAGAAATCTATCCCGAAGAAATACAAAAAAGGTGACGTAGTCTACACATCCTTCAAGAGGATTCAGGGCAAACATAAGCCGCTGTATCGGAAGGAGGTGGTAGCAAAAGATAACAAGGTAACCATTATAACAGACACAGGTAGAAAAATTCACAAATCCCAATTAAAGAATATTTAACTACAGAACACACACCCGCACAAAGAAAGCACACATCAAAAAAAAAAAAAAAAAAAAAAAATGTACCCTTGCAATGTAATGTAAAAAGACATAAAATGATAAAATGTAATGAAATAAATACATAAAATGTATAAAATAGTACATTTAATAAAATGACATAGGTAACGAAACCTTAATGTCAAAGCCAAAGCATAGAATAATGAAATGAATAAAATGCAGAAAAATTGTATATTTATTAAATGTATGGCAAAAATGATCATACTAATGAAATACATGCATACATAAAATTGCATAAAAATTGCAAAAAATTATTTATATATAAAAATTTAATTTTTTATAATATATATGTATAAAAAAAAAAAAAAAAAAAAAAAAAAAAAAAAAAAAAAAAAAAAAAGGTCAATGGCACCATGCCTAAACAAAAACTAAACTATATTATCTATATTATTACATAATTAATAACCATTTCTTTTTCAGAATATTAATTTTAATTTTTCCATTTTTTCTAGATATTTTAATAACGATATTACATTATTAATATTTTTAAACTTTTCATGACCTATTTTTTTCCTTATTAAGTTTATATTTAACTGATTTATTTATATTTAACCAATGTAACAAATTTAAAACACAATATAGCTTATTATTCCTAACGGCCGTGCAAGGCTTCACTATCTTCGAGTACCAGTCCCCAATGGTAACAATAAAGGAAGGACCAGGGTGGATTATCGATGGACACTTCAAATTGGTGCATTTGATCCGGTTAGATGAATTTGAAGATCTGCTCAACAAAATGACTTTAGCTGTCCAAGCTGTAATCAAGCAACCTGAAAAGAAAATCGTGGCACGCCATCACCTTACCCAGCTTCACGAACGAATCGATATGCTCAAAGGAAAAATGCATAGAAGGCAAAGGTCGATTAATTGGATTGGTTCTGCGTGGAAATGGTTGGCCGGTAACCCTGACGCAGCAGATTGGGATGAAGTGCTCAAAAACGAGAACAACATAATCGAGAATAATAATCATCAATACAAAATAAACGAGAGGATCCTTAGGATAACAAAGGATATCACCCAAAGGATCAACCAGGTCATTAACAGCACCGTAATCCAAACGTCATCGTCTAATAGGGCTATCCACGAGCAAAACGTTATGGACGAATTATTAGTGGTGAAAGAAGATGTAAACGAAATTGTTCGCGCCTGCCAGATGGCGAGAAGCGGAATCGTAAATACAAATCTCTTGGACCATGAAGAGATCAACAGGCTTATCAGCGAAGTTGAAACTTTACCATATGCTAACGTTGTGGAGGCTTTGCAATTTGGTAAACCATCAGTCTATACCAACGATTCCATCCTACTGTACGTACTATCTATGCCTAAAGTCAGCAGGACTGAGTACAACTTGTTATTGACCAGAGCGTCAATCCTGGGAGGAAAGCAAGTCGACCTACCTTATTCTAAGATTCTAGCAAACCATGAAGATACCTATGGCATAATATCCAACTGCCTTAGTATGGGCAACATGACGACTTGTGATGAAAGCTCTTTAGAAAAATTGGAAGAAGAGGGATGCGTAGTTCGGTTGCTTAAAGGAGGGCACGCTAATTGTGCAATTCGTACCAATACAGCCAGTATTACGGAACTGATCAAGGAAGACACGATATTTGTCACAAACTTCCAAGGAAAATTATATAGCAAGAACATATCAAAGGATCTCTCCGGTACATATTTGATCCAGCTCTACAATGAATCAATTCGACTAAATAACAGAACATTTGTTAGCCTGACGGCAACATCGCTTCAAGCGCTTCCACCAGTTTTAACCAACACATCCTTGAAAGTGAACAAAGTGGACATCGAATACCTTCATGACATGAGCATCAAGAACATCAAGATCCTGAATGGCCTATCATATCGGCTAAACACCTATACTGCTACGGATGTGACGATCCTCCTGATATTGGCAATAGTTGTATGGATGATATGGCGCAAGCTGCACAGGAAGATTGACTTACCAAAGATCCAAATCCTACCACCACCGGTGCTACCTACCCCTAACATCTCATCTTAAAATACTGATCTACGGGACGTAGATTTTCAAAGGGGGAGGAGTTAACACCTCGCGCCAACACGCGCGACTATGATTTGCCAATTCAGCATAACAGCATATTCTCATAAGTTCCCACGATTGGTGGGTATCATATTCTGGACAACGGTGCATTGAGGTGAATGCACCGACACTACGAGTATCAAGGTCGCTGACGCAGCAATCATCGATGCACGCCGTTAGGTGTTATTTTAGGGAATTAGTTTTAAGTTAATCAGTTCAATTGTGAGCCCGGACCTGATTAGTCGTTAAATAAATATATTGTCAAATTTAATAACCGTTTATTTATTCCGTAAGTCGAACCGTTGGGCCAGCCCCTCAGGGGTTGGCGTTCGCTTTTTTTTCATATACGAATCCGCGATTCGTTAATTCACTCTGGTTTTAATTTTAATAAAAATAAATACATACATATTTTTCATCAAGGATAAATATGAAAAAGATGATGAAAAAAAAATGTTACAAATCGACGATGACGACGGAGAGGTAAATACCACCATCGCGTTAACTTCAACATCGTCGTCACTTTCAAACTACCTGGAGGGCGTTGGGAAGAAGAGTAAACGACGAAAAGTCCGCTTGTAAGAAACCCCGCAAACCCATTGAGGAATACTCAACTCATATACTTCCTTTGTACATTTATCTGTATGAACAGAGTAATGTTCCTCTACCTCAAAATAGAGGGGAAGAGAAGTGACAATGCGACCATGCCATGGCTGGATCTATCGGGAGGTAAAAAGTGAACTTCTTAACTTCTTCTTAACTAATAAAAGCGTAAAGAATCTTGAGAACAGTCAATCACAATAAGAATAGATCAAAATTTGTAGAACTTTCTTTACATTATCTCTCATGGTTTATCTTACCGAACAGTGGAACAAATCTTTACATCGTTTTGGAGAAAGTAAGATTATTGCACTTGATATTTTAAAAGCTTTTGATAGAGTTTGGCCCAAGCTCTCTTATCGAAAATGCGTGGTTTTGGTAGAGAAGAATCCCTTCTTCGTTGGGTTAGAAATTACCTTTCGGACTGTTCAATTCAAGTAGTGTTGGACGGGTTCAAATCTGATATTTACAAAATAAACGTTGGTGTGCCCCAGGGCTCCGTTTTTTCTCCGACGCTCTTCCTTATTTTTATAAATGATCTTTTGTCTGAAACTTCTAACCCACTAAATTGTTTCGCTGATGACAGTACCCTCAGCTTTTTATATTCGTTTTTAGATTCTCATCCTTGTCCTTCGGATGTGGAACTTCAACGGCAGCGTATAATAAGCTCATAAAACTCTGATCTCGACAGCATTGTCCAATGGGGAATTATAAACCCTGTAAAATTTAATGCTTCAAAAACTCAATGCTGTCTCCTGTCGTTTAAGCGTAACCCTCCCCCGATTCCGCGATCCATGAGTGGCACTTGCATCCAGAAAACTGATCAACTGTCAGTACTCGGTATGTGTATCACAGAACACCTCTTATGAAATGATCACATATTTGATATTGCCAAAATTGCTGCTAGATGCTAAGGATTTCTACGACCGACGGTGTAAGAAATTTTGTACCCCTTCTGATCTGGCTACAATTAACAAAGCTTTTATTCGTCCAAAACTCGAATATAACTCCCACATTTGAGCCCCTAAAACAAGTTTAAGTATTTTGGACAGGATCCAAAAAAAAACTTTGAAATGATAGGCGATAGAACTATAATCGAAACAATTACGTCACTCAAACACCGAAGCAATGTTTCATGCCCTTCGTAGTTCTACCGATATTTTTATAAACAGTATTCTGTCGAATTAGACAGTTGCATTCCCCACCTCAAATAATTCAGCTGTAATACTCGTACTTCTAGGAATGCTCATCAGGTTACTCTTTAGCTCAGTTGTCAAGTTGAGGATGGAGTGTCAAGTATAGAGATCCTTTTTTTAAGCGCACATCGATAATGTGAAATGCTTGACCCAACTCTGTTTTTCCCTATCATTTAAACATTCAAAACTTTAAGACCAATGTGCATCGGTATGTCCTCTTTCATCCTTCCCCATTTTCGCAAAGCTCACACTGTGTTTAAACTTTAAACATGTTAAGGCTATTAACAACCCCTTGAGTGCCCGTCAACCATTAGAAAAAAAATCTTTAAATTGTTTCTTTAAAAAGACGATGTTAAACACAATGAGTGACTTTTATGTCACTACATCCTTGAAATTATGTATCATTCAAGTCTGAGCCGTTTAATTGAATGAAGAACTAACGTAACAACATGTTTTAAGGATCTTCAAGGACTGTAACGTGACGTCATAGTTTCATTCAATAATACATATTTGTAAATAAAGAGCTTTCCATTAAAAGGTTTCATTTTAAATAGGCCATATTTGACAGTTAAACAAATGAATCAAAACACCCTTTAACAACTCATAAAAATATTCAAAATCCACTACAAAATTGTGAATATATTTTGGTAACGCAGAACGTGTTAGAAACTTTTGACAAGTACATTTCGTTTCACATAGACGGGACCAAGCTTTTTTCTTTTTTTATTTGACATTATTTCTAAAGCCTTAGGTTTTTTTGGAAAAGCCGAAATGTGGAATAAATGACGTATTTATTATGTTTGTATTGCCAACAAAAATGTTGGATTAAGTACATAAAAACAAGTTTTATGGCGAAAAGGTACTTTTTTGTGTGTCACATTGGTAAGACCCTTTAAATTAAAGTTAATAAGAACAAATCTTATGGTTTAGGTAAATCCTAAATTTATTAAATGGATTAAAAGAATTTGTATTAATGTGTGCTGCCCCCTGATTTCTGAATTACTTCAAGTAACCTGTGGTGTATGGATACATAGAGTAGTGTCATATAATTGATCGAAATTGTGGCCCAAGACCGTTTTATGGCTTCAATAATCTCTTCGGTTTTTTTTGGTATTGCTATCCTCCCTTGTTTACTTTTCTTGAAAGCCATCCCCACACGTTTTGCATGATGTTCAGGTCAGGAGAATGTGGGGGCGGTATTTGTATCTATTGGTGCGTTATCTTGTGGGAAAGTCCATCGTTGTCCACCAAATGTTTTAGAAAACTGCGGAAAAGCTCGTTCCAGAATTCATTTGTAAGTGATTGCCGTAACTTTAGAGCTTTGTAAATCCAGCTCCACGGTCCCGTGATAGGTGATTGCTCCTCATACTATTAGAATTCTTCTTCAGGCTCTTCCAAATCAACTTTTTTTCACTGGTAAAGACAACGGAATGCCAAGCTTGATTCCACCTTATGTGATTTGTTGCAAAATTAAGGCGATGGCTCATGCGTGCAGCATTCAATTTTGATATCGTCTGCCCTCGGTATCACCCGAGCAACAGTCGATCAACTAGCATTTACCCCAGCTTATGCCTTGATTTTGCTAATGAAAAGCCATGAATTTAAAGCAGCTATCACTATCGCCCGCCTTTCCTAAAATTAAGTGACTTTCTCGACTCTCCCTTTTGTTTTTTTCCAAACCTTTCTGGGTCCTTGAAGCTGTATACAACATTTGAACTTCTTCTAATTTTGCTGGCTATAAAACGGATGGCTTGAATTTGGCCTATTTCCTCATTCTTTAGACCCTTACCTCTACCCATGATTCTTGGTTCTATTAAATTAATACTCGTACTAAGCTCGTAAACTGTCAGAGTATAATTTTATATGATTTCAAACACGCTAATAGGTAAATTTAGATCTTGCACATATTCATATGACTCAAAAAAACAGGTACTTTTTAAGACCTTTTTCTGAAAAACCGCCATAAATATTATGTTTATCAACTTAATCCAACATTTTTTACATCATTCATTCTACATTTGAGTTTTTCCAAAAAAAAACCTAAGGGTTTGAAAAATAAAGTCAAATAACAAACGAAAAAAGCTTCCTTTCCGATCATTGAAATTAGATGTTCCACAAACAACAATGCACATATAACAGAGCTGTCTAATTTGGAGGTCGAAATATCCTAAAGTTTAAGTGCCTATCCAATCTCTAAGTTTTATAAACGGTCACTGATATCTTTTGATTTAACATTTTTTAAAGTAAGTGCGTTGTACCATCTTAAATTTATAAATCACAAAAATTTTGTAGGGCATAAATAATAAGTCATCGTTTTCTAAAAAAGTAGATTTTCTTTATCTGACCAAAGTCATCATCAAATTGACATCAGTGAAAAGTAAACCCATCAACTCAATAAGAGACTACGTGCAAAGTAGCTATTTCTTAATTAAAGAATTAATTGCGTTTTGAAGCGAGTTCCCTTCCTCGGTTACTAAAGTTAAAGGGATGGACAAACGAAATTAAAAAAACTTGTGTGTGCTTGACTTCAATTAAAATCAGAAATACTGCAAAAACTTTGCGCTTTATGTAATTTTTAGCGATTCCATTTTTGACATTTTTTCGAGATTTTGGAATATTGTAATCTTGTCTTTTCGCAATTCTAGAATTTCAGAATTTTGACTATTGGCAATTTTGGATTGTGGGTTCCGAGTTTAAATAAAAATTTATTGATCATAGGGTTTTTTTTTGTACACAACATTCTTTCGAATTCTTGAAGTCAATTTCACAAAAATGTGTTAAAAGTATTGATTTTGAGCTGACCAGAAAATTAACCAGTCAACAAATTTTCAAAGCTTAAAATATTTCTGGTATAAAAAGCGCTTCAACATTTTGTTCATGTTTAAAAAAAACAACGGATCAAAAACGTTTTTCAGAAAAGAAACTTGCTTACAATTTTACTGCATTTTTCAGATATGTCAATTTCCCATCAGCCGATTTGACTTTTTTTGTTTCGTAATCCATTTAGTAGCTCGAGACGTTTGCCAAAAAAAGTGTAGTGTTAAGATTTTTGCAATTATTTTTTATCCGAAATCCTAATACTTTCGAAAGCTTAAACAGAAAAAAATGTTTTTTTGTCAACTCTATATTAATTTTTAAATGAAGTTTTTTTAATTTTAGAATTTAAAGAGAAACATTTTTTGATTATAGTTCTTTTAATTTGAAAAAAGCTTTAATATTAATAAGTTTTACTTTTTAATGGAAAAATGTTTCGGAAATTCACAAATATTATTAAGTTTAATTAGTTAGTTTTATTAGATATTGTTTTAAAAACAAAGCCTGTAAATGACTTACTATTCCATACAACAAGTGCGTGTGTATAAAGAATAAATTAATTGCAACTAAAAAACGCAATAAAATCAAGAATAACATTCAACCTATCATCAATCATCATCGTTCATCATCATTTATCATCATTCATCATCATTCATCACCATCATTCATCATTTAAATGTAAGACTTTAGGTTTGGAGAAATCATATAAATAGCAATAAAATCAGAAGATTGAACTCAGGAACCAAGTAGTCAACGTTTAGTGATTCTAAGAATAACAACAATAACTTCAAAATGGCAGCTTTCTCCAAAATTTGTGCCGTTCTAATAGCAATAGTGGTTTACGCAATGGTCATCGTTACCACTGAAGCCCAAAGAAAAAATACCGGCATTAAATCCCTTGGTGGTTAAATTCTTCAACAACAACAGGCTTTTTTCACAAATTGCAATGCTAATATTGATTTTTTGAACATTCAAACATTTATTATATTTTATTTAACTTGTTCCGTATTTTAAAACTAATTCGATTTTTCAAAAATGTTCGATATGTATTAAATTTGTATGTTTCAAATTATACAAAAATAAATATTTTAAAAATCTGTTTGATAAAATGATATTTTAATTTCTTAGAAGATTTGAAACCAAATACATATAAAGTTCTTTAAAGAAAAGTCAAAGTCAAGGAAGAATTTTGGATTCAAAAAAAATATAAATTCGACGTATCACAAGTTCGTTCATTTTAAACTTATTTTCTAGCAAAAACTTGTTGTCCTTTTCTCAAAACTTTCACGAAACGCTCATGTTTCAAAAAAGGAATAGAGGTTTGTTTGAAAAATACTGTGAGTTCTGTTTTTTTAGAAACATTATGATAAATGGAAGGTTTGCATTATAAACGTTTAGCTCTTCATTTGGACAGTTTTCCTTTTAAAAGTGTAATTACTAAAATTGAACGATACATTCTCACTAAAATTATTAAAATTCACAAAAAAAAAGGAGAAGTTCTATAGTCACAGTTCTGGTTCCGGATTCTCTTCGACAACTAATTTTCTGTGATGAGAACCATTTCCGCCGAGGCCACGTTGACAAACATAGAATTGACTTACTTGGGGCTCGAAAAATTCAAAAACTTTTATTGAAGTACCTTCATTCTTTCACCGTTTCACTATTGGATCTTTCACTTGTTTGAAAATGAGGCTGTCAAGGCCGGATTTAGAGGTACAGAGGCCTCGGGGCAATAAGAAGCGGAGGCCCACTCACTCCAAATTATTTTCACAATAAAGTAAACCATTTTTTTCACTCGAGTTTTTCAATAAATAATTTACTGTGAAACTAAGTAGATTCCTTTAGTATTTAAAAAAACACACTAAATATAAACGGAAAAAAGAATTATCTGAAAATAAATTGTAGGATTAACGAACGGAACCTTTCGAGCTTTTTTCGCCAAAAAATCGTTGATGATTTCGTTGAAATCCAGTTCTCGGAGTAAATCGCTTTCAATGCTCAGGAAAGAAAGCTTCTATCGACGGTTTTGTGCCATCGTGGTTCGAAGCCTTTTTTTATAACTTTCATTTTTGAAAATGAGCGCTCTCCAATGCAATTTCGAGGTTTGGGAATGTAGATCTGAAATTTTAATTTTCGAGAATTTGGTAGTAAAATAGTTTCGGCTATTGATTTGTTTCAGCAACAATCTTCTCGATGTGATTCAGGAATCCAAATGTCAAACGTACAGCTTCAAAGGCATACAATCTTTCAGTAAGAGAAACGGATAGGTGGTCAATCACTGCGATGAAGGCTGATACTTTGTATTTTTCCTTGGATGACAGATTTGGGTCTTGTGCTTTCCCAAAATTGAGTGGATTTAACCTCACTTCTCGTTTTAGTGCGGGTGTGTGATTGTACATATTTATCAGTATAGGATATTTTTTAACTGCATCATCGTTTTTATCAAAATCATTTCGTTTAAATTCCACGAATAATTCTAGTGCAAACAATGCCGATTCCAAAATTATTTTTTGGTCATTTTATTTGTAGCGTTGAATTGCTCCAAGATATCGTTGTTTACTAGTTGGAATTTGAACCAAAAATTTTCCGAAGTCGCTATTGTGGGGTCCACCGTTTGTGGAGGACCAGGGGCTTCCTCCCCGGTTGCTATCCCCTTAATCCGGCCCTGGAGGCTGTAGACATATTTGTGTGAATGACCCGACGTTTAATTTCAACAAGGCCACTTGCCACACAAGAAATATTCAGTGAGTTGATAACAATATGGCGACCACCTAAAAGATAAGGTCTATACTAATGCTCCACAATCAATTCAAGCTAGAATTTGTGAAATTTTTGGTGACAAGCAGCAGCATATTTGTAAATTGGTTATGAAAAATCTCATGAAACATCCAATGATTTCTGTTATAAAATACAGTTTTTTCTTAAAATAAAACCTCTAAAAGGAAAATCCAATAGTTGAAATGGTCTTCTTGAAACCCTCCAAGGTTTTTTAATTGTCCAATAACTGAAATGCTATTTTTGACACTCACTAAATTTACGAAATCTAACCGAAAATAAAACAAGAAAGTAAAAATAAAACAAAATTTGTTGTGTTTTTTAATTTGTTTTATTGTTCAAATATTTAAAAAAAAAATTAACGTAGTATGGTTTTGGACAAGTAGTCATCCAGATCACTTTGGGCGTTTGTGGTAGCAATGACCAAAGTATAAACCACCATCACAACAACAACTGCACAGGTTTTATAGAAAGAAGAAACCATTTTTATATTGTTTGAAAAACTTGACGATTCAAGATGCTTAACTCTTCTCTTATAAGATCAAATGTCTTTCTAAGCGTAATTCATTGCTTGTACTGTTATTTATTTATAATTTTCAATAACTAAATGCGCTGTAATATCTATTTAATAATCACAGAGATTTTTTAATGCATAAATGATAATAATTATTCATTGTTTTCCATAACGATAATTCTTACAACAAAACTAGATTTTCTTTCTCCATGTGTCTTTGCTATAATAAATAATTAATAAGTTGATAGAAACATGGAAAACAGTCAATAATGAATACATCAATTCAAACAGGTTTCATGTACAAAAACGTAGCTACTTCTAGTTTGAAGCGGGATTCCCTCATTAGAATTTTTAAGCAATTCATTTATAATTACAATAAATCACTTTTGTATAAAATTATGCTTGTTTTTGTGTTATTAATGTTTACAGAATTTTCAATTACAAAATAGAACAAATAACTTAAAATTCAAAAGAATAATAATCGTATCATTTTTTAGATATCACTTTTTCAAATCAGATTTATTTCAACAGATATTGATATAAATAATAAAATATATATAAATTTGAAATATGATTGGCCACAGTAAAAAATCTTCAGTTATAGATTTAAGATTTACTAAAAAATATTTTTAAGAAACTTTAAAGTCAATTTTGAAAAAATTCTTTAAAAAAAATAATAAAAGTAAACGACACTATTTTGCAAGATGAAATAATTTTGATAACATTATTTGTTTCTATTCACGACATTTTTAGTCAAAAACCAATTTTTATAAATTTTAGTAGCATTTTTAAAAGTTTTTATTTTCTATCCAAAAAAATACCGATTTGATGTTTGCAAGAACATATTCTTACGTTTAAAAGATCTAATTAAATAAAGTTAAATAATTTTGAAGTCAAAACCTTCATTTATATAAATATATATATATAAATAAACATCAGTTTTTACCAAGATTGTGTACAATTTATTGTAGATTCTTATAAAAAATGAAAACCATTACTTCGATTTTTCTTAAAATCAAAATCAGACATCAAAAACCTTATTTTTCGTTGAATAAAATTATTCTGGGAGTAATATCATATTTGAATCGTCAAATTTTTGATTTGACAAATATGTTACTTTTTCAGTTTTTCTAGTTTTAAAAATATTAAATTGGCTTTATTTTCTAAAATCATACCAATTTGGTATTATGTCATAGTATTAAAAGTAATAAAAAGTCGACATCTTTATTAGTTTATGGGATACGGATAATGAAAAATGGTATTCCGAACGCACGGATGTACAAACATCTCTCTAAAAATCTTTGCTTTAGATTCTAGGGACCTTGAAACGTCGAGAAACGTCTAAACTCAGCAAATCGGAGCCATTTTAATAATTTTCTATGATACGTTAAAATTTGAAAAATCTTTAAAATAGTTAAGCATAAAATTATCTTAATAACTTATATATAAGATGCTCACTTACTAACAAAAAAATTGATGAAAAATGAAAAATTGATGAAAAATGTTTCCGAAAAATAAAAAACTGTAGGCTGTGTTTTGACATACAAAGCCCTACTTGATTCTACTTTTGATTCTATTCGAAACACATTTCCGATTCTACTTTCAAATCATACTACGTATGAAAGTAGAATCGGATGACAGTTATTTCAACTTGTTTGGATAGAAATGTTGTACTTTCCAAGACTACCGAGTTCTTTGACAGTTTTAATAACAAAAAAAACATCAAATTTTTGGACAACAATCATTATTACAAAGATGGACTCCGTTGAAATTTGGTTAATTTGCAAGGAAAGGAAGAACGGTACGAGAAAATTGAGCGCAGAACAATACGAGATAATCCAACATAATGAAGCTGAGTATGAGAAAAGGTTTGTACATATGCACGGTAGAATATTTGCACGCATTCTTAATGAAAAATATATATATTTTTGTTTTAGTTTTGTTAAGAACTTACGTCTTTCTAAACACGGATTTATTTTCTCACTTAACTTACAAAATGCTTTTGGAGTTGAAATGTTTGACTGTTAACAGTCGAATTGTTTATTCCTGAACACCAATTATTTTTAAAAAATATGATTTTGAATCATATTTATAAAAAATTAATATTTATTAAAAATAATTGGTGTCCAGGAACAAACAATTCGACTGTTAACAGTCAAACATTTCAACTTCAAAAGTCCCTTAGCAAGGAAATAAAAACAGCTACAATTTATCTTATGTGAAGACTTGTAGCAACCATATAATTCACAGTAGCTCTATGTAGCTCATATTATATGGAATCTCGATTTATGCGTCAACACAAGGTGTAATGGTCATCTTCTGATAAACCCAACCATTGCATCGGGGCGAAATGCATATAAGAACACCTATGCTGGGCTGGTTTATTTTTATTTTTATTTTCATTTCATGATTTTAAAAATAAAAATTTTATTTTCATGATTTTAAATCATATTTATTAAAAATTACAAAATGCTGTTCCGATTATCATTAAGTTATCACTGTTATCAGCAGCATTGAAGTTTTTGGCAATAGGAGGTTACCGAAACCAAATCGGTGGTAACAAGAACGCTGCACTTGCACAGCAAACCATGTCAAAAATACTTGCCGAAGCCCTAGTCTTCTCAAATGTTTCAACTTGCAGTAATCAGTCGATTTAAATTTTATTTGGCGTACCCGTTTAAGTGACAAGAAATCGTATTCCAAAAACTCGTAGAGTTAATTTTGTTGCAATACAATTTTTTTCCGACCATCAAAAGAATTTTCATTTACATCTTGTTTTTCATATCTTTTTCGGAATGAAACCCTCAAAATACTATACATATTATTTATAAATTAAATAATGTTTATGATCTAAAATTGTAAAAACATTTATTTAAAAAAAGTATATTTAAAAGTATGTTATGTTGAATTAAGTAATTAAACATTTAAAAACATAAAATAGAAACAATCTAAGTTTTAAAATAACATTTTATGTTTAATTGTTAAAGTCTTTGGTTTTGATAAATCAAAAATTTACTAGGCATGTCAACTTATTGTACAATTCCTCACAACAAGTGCATATTCATAAAATATGAATTAATTGCAAGTGAAAAACGCAATAAACATTAGAATTGCATTAAACCAGTTTGAATTACTTCATTTAGTCTTGCATCACATTGTTATCTTACCGTGTAGATACATAATATTTAAGAATATCTTCTATATAAATGTAAATATTATTTTAAATACCATCATTTAAATGTGCAGAATTCATATAAATATCGATAAAAACCGCTGGATTGAAACAGACACTTTATTCAATTCACAAAGAGTACGCTAAGTCTTTCTAAAAACAAAAACAACAATAAAATGGCTGCGTTCTTCAAAACTTCATTGCTACCGCTGAAGCCCAAGAAAAAAGTTGACCGCCAAGGATTTCCTACGTTAACTTAAAACATTGTACATACAAATTAAATTTGATTTTAAAATAAAATAATAGCATTAAGAAAATAAACATATTAAATATTTATTTATTCTTAAAAACTTAATTGATTTAATAATAATAATTATTAAATTATTTTATATTACCAAGAAATATGGTTAAGAATTTTTATTTTGTAACGTCTAACATTCAGAAATTGTGTTATAGGTTTTCGCCAAATTTTCATAAACTCCATTTTTTTAATTGAATCAACTCAGTCGTGATCAGATCTAGGAGTCATTCAAAAACAAAAATATGTAATACTAGACAATATTGTGGATTTAAAAAAAAAAAAAAACTTACGTAGGAGTAACCTTCTGCAGTCGTGCGTCGAAAATAAGTGAATTTGGATATAATGTCGATTTCTGGGTTTTCGATAACTTTTGATTGAAAAGAAAAGTTAAGTTTTTTGAGTCAAGAACTTTAAGAAAGCTACTTTTCATTAGCTTATGATATCTTTCTTCACCAACTAGTCTTCAGCACAAGTCTAATAAATTTTAAAATTCACTATTATTTGAATATGTACTTTAAAACAAATCCAAATTCAAAACATGAAAAATATTTTTCAAAATCATCAAAATAACGAGTTTTTAATTTTTTTTTTGATAAAACGCTTTTTTAATTTCTTAAAAACTTCTTCAGAAATAATACAGTTGAAACCATACATTTACTGTATTTGAGCTAGCACCATTTGTTGTGTATTTCGACTGGAAATTACCCATTCAAAAATAAAATGTATGCAACTGTTACGACGATTATTAATGATTATAATTATCAAACGATATTTTCTTATTTAACTTTTATAAAATAGTATTGCAATTGTCAGAAATGTCGAACTTGCGATTTTAATCAAACATTTCCGGTGGTAGAAATGCCGAAAAAAGACGATTTTTTTCATTTTTCTCTGTAATATCTCCTACAACATTACCAATAACATTGATTGAGTCTAAGCGAGGATAGGCTTTAAGTAGATTTCAGTTAGCTTATGATAAAAAATCGAAAATTTTAATTTACCAAAAATGGTCCGATATATTTCAATGAAATATTCTCTTAATTTTTTTTAAAATGGCTTCATTCAATATAAAACAAATATTTATAATTGGTCCAGAAGTGAACCGTTATTTAATTTTTAGACTTTCCTAGGAATCAATGAAGTGATTTAAAACATTTGTATGATATTTTAAAGAGTGAGGGTAAAATTCTCCTACCAAAAAAAAATATAATATACAAAAACGTAAGCGAACAGGAAAACAACAAATTTTTCACACAATATTCAAAATTCAATGGGACTAAAGAAGAAAAAAATTACCCCCACCCTGTTAAGCAGGTGGGGTTATTTTTCAGAAAAGTTAGTTATATTATCAAAGATTAGAAAACAACACCAACACCTGTATTATCATTATGATTTAAATTTGCTGAGAGCCAGAAATTCATTCTTGGAGAAACATTTTGAAAAATGTTGTTTTTATCTATAATTCCAAATAAAAACGATATTAATCTCAAAGCTAAAAAATATATAAATTGTGTGTTAATTGTATATGTTCTTTAGTACAATTTTGTCAGTAATCCTTCTCGATAGTTGATTCAGCACCAAAAAGATAAATCTTAAAATTTTAGTTTTTGTGATAATGAAAAACAATTTACGAAAACGGATCTTTCTGTCCAGAGAAAAGACTACTTGACTAAAAAAAAGTATAGCAGATTTAATTGTTTCCAATTTTTTTAAAAATTAAAATGTATTTTTAGATTTGTCTTTTTTGCAATTAATCAATAATTGACGAGCACATTAATTAATAAAAAAAAAAAGAGACTGGGATGCGACCCACACTGATAACTTCCCATCCCGTCTGTCGACTTGTCTTTCTTAAAAGTTTGTAGGTTTTCGTGTTGGGTAAAAAAGTTGTCAATTGAATTATTCTTACTATTCTTATTTAAAATTAGTTACAATATTTTTCATATAAAGAAATAGTTTAGTTTAAAAAATTATTTTTAACTTCCCATAGGAAGTTATTGTAATGGGTCCGATTTGTCAAATTGAAAATTTTGACATTTCTCGACGTTTCAAGGTCCCTAGAGTCGAAATAAAAGATTTTTAGAAAGATGTCTGTGCGTGCGTGGGTGTCCGTACGTTCGCCACCTTTTTTCGTTGTCCATAGCTCAAGAACCAGAAGAGATATCGATTTCAAATAAATTTGTTATACAGATAACAAGGCAAAAAGATGCAGAAAGGGCTCTCAAGAAAATTGCGTGGGTGGGTTTTTTACCATAGCGGTTTGAAAAAAGTGAAAATTTTGGTTAACCCTAAATATCTTACGAACCACAAACGATGGAGACTTGAATTAAATTTTATATAATATATTGTAACGTGATTTCAAAGCAATATATTTTTTGAAAAAAATCCATTAAACGGTTTTTTTTTATAAATCAAAAAAACTGAAAAAAAAAAATGTGCCACCTCAAAAATTTTACGACTAAAATATGATTATATCTCCAAAACAATTTTGTGCAACGAAAAATAATGTTTTTAACATTTGATAAAATTTTGACAAAAATCGAATTGACAGTTTTTTTTATAAAAAATAAAAATCTAAAAAAAAACATTACTCAAAGTTGGTAAAAATTGAATATCGGCTCAAATATCTTTTTAAAACTTTAAGATATTGGCTTCAATTTACTTTTATCTTTCAATAAATATTGTTGTCAACATTCAGTAAAATTTTGAAAAAAAAACGAATTGAGGTTTTTTTTACGAAAAATTAAAAACCTACCAAAATTTACTAAAAGTTGGTAAAAATTTACTTTCGACTCAAATAGCTTTTCAAAAATTAAAAATATTGGCTTCAATTTTATATTATTTCACAGATAATATTGTTTTCGATATTCAGTAATTTTTATATAAAAATCCAACTGTCCGTTTTTTCATAAAAAGTACATTTAGACAAACTTTTAAACAAGACAAATCGACTTACGGCATGGAAAGTTATCAGTGTGGGTCGCATCCTAGCCTCTTTTTGTTAAATAGATTTTTAGTCGAAAACAAATTTTGACCAATTTAAGTGGCATTTCTTAAATTTTAACAAATTGGATGAATGAAATTAATTTGAGAGATATTAAGAACCGAACATCAATTTTTTCCAAATTTGGGTTTTTTATTGTAGATTTTATTTTTTATAAAAAAAGGACTGTTGGATTTTTATAAAAACACAGCTTTTTGAGTCGTAATTAAACTTTTAACAACTTCTAGTATTGTTTTTTTTTTTGTTAGGTTTTTATTTTTTGTAAAAAAAACTGTCAATTCGATTTTTCTCAAAATATTTTGAATGTTGAAAACAATATTTCTTATAAGTTGAAATTAGTTGGAAGCCAAAATCTTAAGTTTTCGAAAAGATATTTCAGTCAGTTTTTACCAACTTTAAGTAATGTTTTTTATGTTTTTATTTTTTATTAAAAAATTATCAATTCGATTTTTCTCAAAATTTCAATATATGTTAAAACCTTTATTTTCCATTATATAAAATTACTTTGGAGATAAAATAATTTAGTGTTCGTAAAATTTTGAAGGTGACGATTTTTTTTTCAGTTGTTTTGTTTATTAAAAAAAACGTTAATTTGATTTTTTCCAAAAATATACTTTATTGGTATCACGTTTCAATTTATGATATTAAATTTAATTCAAGTCTCTAGCATTTTTTGTTTATGAGATAAACGGTGATTTTTTTTTAGAGCTTGAGAACTTAAAAAAAAAAAAAACGCATACAATTTGCAAAATCTCATCGGTTCTTTATTTGAAACGTTAGATTGGTCCATGACATTTACTTTTTGAAGATAATTTCATTTAAATGTTGACCGCGGCTGCGTCTTAGGTGGTCCATTCGGAAAGTCCAATTTTGGGTAACTTTTTCGAGCATTTCGGCCGGAATAGCCCGAATTTCTTCGGAAATGTTGTCTTCCAAAGCTGGAATAGTTGCTGGCTTATTTGTGTAGACTTTAGACTTGACGTAGCCCCACAGTGGCCAACTTACCGGTCCATTCCTTGAGATGAATTGTTGTCCGAAGTTTTCCCTCAAAATGGCCATAGAATCGCGAGCTGTGTGGCATGTAGCGCCATCTTGTTGAAACCACATGTCAACCAAGTTCAGTTCTTCCATTTTTGGCAACAAAAAGTTTGTTAGCATTGAACGATAGCGATCGCCATTCACCGTAACGTTGCGTCCAACAGAATCTTTGAAAAAATACGGCCTAATGATTCCACCAGCGTACAAACCACACCAAACAGTGCATTTTTCGGGATGCATGGGCAGTTCTTGAACGGCTTCTGGTTGCTCTTCACTCCAAATGCGGCAATTTTGCTTATTTACGTAGCCATTCAACCAGAAATGAGCCTCATCGCTGAACAAAATTTGTCGATAAAAAAGCAGATTTTCTGCCAACTTTTCTAGGGCCCATTCACTGAAAATTCGACGTTGTGGCAGATCGTTCGGCTTCAGTTCTTGCAAGAGCTGTATTTTATACGGTTTTACACCAAGATCTTTGCGTAAAATCTTCCATGTGGTCGAATAACACAAACCCAATTGCTGCGAACGGCGACGAATCGACATTTCACGGTCTTCAGCAACACTCTCAGAAACAGACGCAATATTCTCTTCTGTACGCACTGTACGCATTTGTGTGGTTGGTTTAATGTCCAATAAAGTAAACTGAGTGCGAAACTTGGTCACAATCGCATTAATTGTTTGCTCACTTGGTCGATTATGTAGACCATAAATCGGACGTAAAGCGCGAAACACATTTCGAACCGAACACTGATTTTGGTAATAAAATTCAAGCAAGCGTTGCTCGTTAGTAAGTCTATTCATGATGAAATGTCAAAGCATACTGAGCATCTTTCTGTTTGACACCATGTCTGAAATCCCGCGTGATCTGTCAAATACTAATGCATGAAAATCCTAACCTCAAAAAAATCACGCTTTATTTGGGGTTAACCAAAATTTTCACTTTTTTTAAACTGCTATGGTATAAAAACCGCATTGCCGTTGATTTCCAATGTTTGAATTTTTAATGTTAACTAATTATTTATTAAATTAGACCTTCCACCCAAAGGGAGGATATAGAGCCCCATCGCAAAACGGTTTATTTTTCATTTGGACAAATCTTATAACTTCAGAATTATGGTATACTTTATGGCAAATAATCTGTTTTTAAATACGTATTTTAGATAATTTTTGAACAACAATATTCTGAATACCTTTACATCTACAGACAAAAAACTTCTATTATTTTACTAGCTAATATCATAAACAAGTAATCAAAGAAATTAGAAATACTGGACTTTATTCAATGACTCTTTCTTTTCAAATGACAAAGTTACTGGACTCTAAGGTTATAATGATTAATAAAATATCATTTAAATTATTGAACATAAACTTATTATTCATGTATATTTTTAAAATCTTAAAAATCGGTACTATTTTTATACACACTTTTTGGATACAAAACCAAGTTTGTAGTCCTTAAAAAAAGTATTTTTTATCATTGTTAATGGTAAAGCTAGACTTGATTTCTCTAAAAAAACACTCGTTTTTTAATATCAATATAAAACTTTTTATTGCAAAATCATTTATAAACGTTCAATTTAATATTCAGAATGTTTGAAGGTAAGCTTATGTTTTGAAATTCACGACTTTAGAAAGCTATTTTTTGCAATCAAATATCAAACAATTGTTTTTGGTCCATAAATTACAAATTCCGAAAAAAGTGCACCACAAACCTTTTTTTTAAATGTTTGCAATCAGACACCAAAAGATCCGAGGCCCTTTTTCACTTTTCTTATATCGAACTCAATAAGAACATAATTGGTTACAAAATATTTTCAATTATATACCTTCAAAAATTTGTATAACTATTTATTTTTAGTGGGAGCATTCTGGATGCGCTTAACAAATATTGAATTTAATGAACAATAAGTGTTGTCAAACTAAAAACACAATTTTACACAACAAGTTCATAAATGCATCAAATTTAAAAACGCAATAAAATCTAGAATTACATCAAACTTGTTTATATCTATATTTAATTATTTAACTACTCTCGAGATTATAGTGCCTGATATTTTGATGGGGAATTCCCATTTATGAAATCTATGACCAGTTTTAAGTTTTCACAATTTTCTATATAAACCCCGATAGAGTCAGTCGATTTGACTTAGAAATCATTTTAAGCTTGATAGCAAACATTGAGTCTTTCAAATTTTTAACATAAACAAAGTAATAGTACAAAAATGACAGCTTCCTTCAAAACTTGTGCAGTTCTTATTGTGATGGTACTTTACACTTTGGTCATTGCCACTATTGAAGCCCAAAGAAGAGATCCCGTCGATTTCTCTAAATCTGTACTAAGGCGCTAATAGAATTTTGATTATTAAATAACTACCCGTGCCATGATGGTCAGTGCGTTGGACTGTCATGCGAGAGGTCTTGGGTTCGATCCCTGCCTGTGCCATCTAAAGTTTTTTCACACGTACTGCCTCTTGCAAGGAATTGATTAATTCTCCAAGAGTGGTTCTTGCCATGAAAAGTGGTTTCTCAAATTTGCCGTTCGGATTGAGCTTAAAACTGTAGGTAACCTCCATCTCTGACAACAGTACTCGCACACAGGAATGGTTGAGAGTTGTAAGTCACTAGGCCTAAGTTCTCAAGGGACTGTTGCGCCACTCAATTTATTTATTGAAATTACTAAATATTAAAGAATTCAAACACAAAATATTGTTTTTTGTTTGTATTCCCATAAAAATGGTTAAGAGATTCTTAAATCAAGACTAAACACTCTGCAATTATTCACAATAATACAAAGTCCTTAGAGTTGCTGGTGGAAAAGTGATTTTTTTTTTACTTTTAAAATTCGAAGTTCTTGAGAGTGGACACCTAGTTTTTGTTTTTTGAAAACGAATAAGAAATATTGAAAAAAGTGACCACTGAAATGAATAAACTTTTTACAGCGGTCTTTTCCAGAACATAAAATATAAAAAGTTATGCAGATACGTCTCTGCACTGAAAAATTTCATAAGCGGCTTCTTTAGCAAGTAGTTTCAGTGTCGGTCGTTCTGATGGTGAGTCTGGATTTCTTTACCACTGCGCTGATGTTCCCTTTGAAGGACTTAAATGTATCCTCCACGGATCGTAGTCGTCGTGTAAAAGGAATGGGCACACATTTATAACAATACAAGATTTCACATCCTTTTTTATTTGTGTTGTTGTTGTTGTTGCTGCTGCATCCATCCATTCAACCAGCATCCCTCTGGTAGACCATTACCAACCCTATCTCTTTTAGCCCAGACAGGTCGGATGGTTGGTTTTATAGACGAATGTGAAGCATGAGTTTGTTGAAGGGGTGTGGAGAGGGTGGATGGTGGGTTATACGTTTGTTTGTATGAAAAGAATCTGGATGCTGTCATGTTTTGGGGCAGAAGAAACAAATGAAAGTTGTATTACTCGCTTGGATTTTTCTAGTTTTCTTTTATTTTCATTTGTTGTAATTTTTTTCTACTCGTACATAGTAGTTAGGTGGGTAAGGTATCTAGTTGATAGTATAGTATATCCTTGCAAGGCGAAAACACCTGTACTTGTAGGTATTTAGTGTTGTTTCTGGTTGTTTGCACCACGTAGAACGACGAGCATAAAACTTGTATATGTTTTAACTATTCGTGAAGAGAAGATAGATATGAATGTACGAGAATATACATTCTTGAGTGTCCTTTAAGCAGAAGTAGCAGCAGGATTCATTCGCTAAACTGGAACAAATCCCAAGATGGATGGATAGAAGGATGCATAAGACATCATACATCTTTTTATATATACTTTCTCGTACTATATCTCTTTGAAAAATAAAGAAAAGAAATATTAAAACGAACCAAAGACGAACTTCCAAAGGCATCATACTATACAGCATCACATAAAGGTATACCCACCATAGACGATGAAGAACGACGACGAAGGCTTCACTCGACGATGCTTGAGAGTCGTTTTTCTCGGTGGGATTGTAACTGGGTAGAAATTACAGTGTATACATCACAACCCACTACAGTGCAACCACAATTCCTGGTTAATTTTTGTTGTTTATGATTTTCCAGTTTAATTTTGTTTTTAAAGAAAAATAAACCAAAGTACGAGGGGAACAAAATAGATACTTTCTTTGTATACTTTGTTTGCTATAGGTATAAGTTTTTGGAGTGTAGTGTCATTTTATGGTCACATGAAATAGAAGATTTTGTTTTACTACAACTTCAAAAACATAAATACATATACGAGTATACCTATACTCATGTAATCGTAAAAATGTATGTATTTTTATGAGTATTTTTATGAGTTTTTAAGGAAACGAAATCGAAGTTTTATGATTATTTTATCGAACCTTTCCCTTGTGAACTTTCAATTCGTTTTTTTTTTTTAAGATAATGGCATTGACCTTGACCTGAACAAATTTACTTCCAAATGAGTGTACAAAATAAACCAATTTAAAAATAAAAACTATCAATTTGAGTTGAAAAAAGAATCTTGGAGGGCAATAGAGTTTAAGGAGACACGTTTTTAAAACCAGCCTACAAAATAATGAAACATTTTAAAGAGATAAGAATTTTAAAACAGTTTAATTTTTTTCGGGAATTGACTTGCTAAGAAACTTAAGATCGAATTAAAATAAACTTTGGCAAGGATTATTTACAAAAACACTAAAGTACATCTATCAACAACTTTGAAGTAGTCAAAATGTTTAAAAAAAAAACATAATTTTAAATTTTTTGTACTTTTTAACATTTTTACATACAAGTTTGTATTAAAACAATTTAAATTTTTAGTTTTTTTTTCAATCATTGTTATTTTCATTTTAATCATTTTGAAAAATAATAAAATTCACAATTGGGTTCCATGAAATTGCTCCTGTATCCAAAGAGTCTGTTTAATTATGGTACCTGTATTTTAAGATCAAAAATATACCTTTCAAATAAGATATAATTTAGTTTTTTTAAAAACATCCTTAATTTATTAAGTTTTGTTTTTAAAAATCGTTCAGATGTTTTTTTTTATTAAGTTTTGTATATTTTGAGTTTTTAGAAATATTTTGGGATTGCACTTATTTCTTAGTTAAAAAAAGATAAATAAAAAAAAGAAAAGAAAATGAAATGAAAGAAGCCAAGTTAAGAAAAAAATATTAGAGAAAATTTCATAGCTTCGAATTCTCAATTGGTTACCAAAAAATGTGTGCTTAACTTTTAACGTCCCTAGAATCTGTATTATAGATTCGTAGATAGATGGATGAAAGGGTGGGTGGTTTTTCTACTATAGCAATTTATAAAAATAGTTAACATTTTGGTTAAACCAAAATATATCACGAAATAATATAATTAGCACACTCAAACAATTTTCCTGATAGGTAAAATCTGGTAGAAAATACTAGCCAAAAAAATTGGTACAATATCCAGATTTCGTGGTAAATAACTCCAGATTTTTTGGTAAAAAGAAATCCGGTTTTATTAAATTTATTTTCTGGTATATTTTTTGCTGGTAGATAAAACCAGCCTTCTGGTGCTAATACCAGAAATTCTGTCAGTTTAAGAATTATCTTTTTTCTGGTAAATAAAAGCAAACATTTTATTGTTTAGCATATATTTTCCTCGTCGATAAAAAACAGTCTTCTTGAGCATTTTACCATCAAATTTTAGTACAGTATACCTATCAAGCCCTTCCCGCCAAATAATCGTAAACTACATGGCGCTTCCGATAATTTAGTTTATTGCAAAATCTATATTCCTTTTTTTCTTCTTTTATTAGAGACGATGTTGATGTGAATGTTTTCTTTAGGAATATTACCTATATCTTATACGTTATTATTAGAAAATAGAAACCTAAAAGGAAGAACACAATTATTTTATTCTACCAGAATTCTGGTACCTTTTTACCAGGAAAAAAATTCGTGGTATATTTTACTACAATTCTAGTCATTTTTACACGAAAAAACATATTCCTAATATATTCTATCAGAACACTGTGTTTATTTGCGGTATAATTTTACCAGGAAACAAAATTCTCCTGATATATTCTAACAGAAATCTTGTGTATTTTACCAGGAATTCTTCAAAAACTCTGTTGGTAAAATTTTCCCGAAAACTCTGGCAGGAATCTAAAAACCACACTTTCTGGATAAATTTAGCGGGAAATCTGGTCACCGGTTCTAGTTTTTTTTGAGTGCGACTTCAACTAAATACTTTATTATGTAATGTGACGTGATACCAAATAATTATAATTTCAAAACTGAAAAAAAAAATGATTTAACCTCCAAATTAATTTTATGCAACAAAGAATAACGTTTACGACATCTAGTCAAATTTTGAAAAAAAAATCGAATGCACAATATTCTTACAAAAAGTAAGACCTTAAAAAAAAGCATTATTAAAAGTTGTTAAAAAATCATTATTGAACCAAATAGATATATTTTCAAAAAATTAAGGAAATCTTTTAAGAAATTTTGTTTTCAACAATCAGAACATTTTTGTTTAATTCAATAGTAATTTTACCTACCAACTTCCCGTTAATGGTGTAAATGAGATCACTCTCTTAGAACATATCGTTAGAACTCTGCAAGAAGATTGCATTTCAGATTTGGGGAAAATATGCAAAAAGTCATTTTAAAAAACTGCAAGTATCACAAAACAAGCTTCTAAAAGTTATGCTTAACCTTCCACGATATCATTCCGCCGTAGACTTGCATGAGAAATCAAATGGTAAATTGATTTCTCTAAGGATCAATAAACTGAAATACACGTTCTTTCTAAATTGTGAAACCTCTGAAAATCCGCTTATTAATCAATTGATAAATTAACCATTTTTCCGATATGTTTTTGTTAAATTTTGAATTTATTAAATTATTTTCTATATGTTCACTATTTATGTATTGTTTGTCTATACTTATGTATTTATTTCTTTTTTTTTCTTTTATTTATAGATAAATTTATTAATTTTGAACTTATCGTACAAAAATGTATTGAAATGGGTCCAATTTGACGAATTGAAAATGTTGACATTTCTCGACGTTTCAAGGTGTCTAGAGTCAAATAAAAGATTTTTAGAAAGGTGTATGTAAGTGCGTGCGTACTTATGTTCGTGACATTTTTTTTTCGTCCATTTTTGTTATGTAAATGATAATGCAGAAAAATGAAGAAAGGCTTCTCAAGAAAATTGCGTATTTGGTTTTTTTTTACCAGAGCAGTTAAAAAAAAGATGAACATTTTGGTTAACCCTGAATACCTCATGAACGAAGAATGCTAGAGACTTGAATTAAATTGGATATAATATATCGTAACGTAATACCAAACAAATATATTTTTTGAAAAAATCCAAGTAACGTTTTTTTTTATAAATCAAAAAAACTGAAAAAAAAATTGTCACCTCGAAAATTTTACGAATACAAAATGATTTTATTTCCAAAACAACTTTTGCAAAGTCAAATAAAGTTTTCAACATCTGGTAAAATTTTTTATAAAAAATAAAAACCTAAAAAAAGCATTAATCAAAGTTGGTAAAACTTGAATTTCGAGTCAAATATCTTTTCAAAAATTTGAGATTATGGCCTTCTACTAATTTTATATTATAAGAAATATTGTTTTTAACAGTCGTGAAAATTTTGAAAAAATCATATTTCCAGTTTTCTTACAAAAAATAAAGACTAAAACACAAAAATTAATAAAAGTTGGTAAAAATGGATTTTCTACTAAAATATCTTTTGAAAACTTTGAGATATTGGCTTTTAACTACTATGAAATTTTAAGTATAATTGAAAAAGCAACTTATTCAAAAAATAAAAACCTAACAAAAAACAATACTAAAACTTTTAAAAATTAAAAATATTGTGTACCAACTCTTTTCTATTTTACAGAAAATATGGTTTTTGATATTAAGTAGTCCAACAGTCCGTCTTTTCATATTAAATAATATCTACAAAAAATAGTACGCAAATTTGGTAAAAATTGACGTTCTGTAAAAAGTTTAGGAAATGCTACTTAAATTTTAAAAAATCGATTAAAAATCTATTTAACAAAACTATATCTTTGTATGACCAATATTGCGAGTAATTTTAAAAGTTTTAAGAATAATTCAACTAACAAATTTTTGAACCTAACACGAAAAACTACAACCTTTTGCAAGACAAATAAACAGATGGGATGGGAAGTTATCAGTGTGGGTCGCATCCCAGCCTCTTTTCATTTATTGTAACGTGATATCAAACCAGTCTGTTTTTGGAAAACAACAATTAACCTCGAAAATTTTACGAACAAAAAATGATTTTATCTCCAAAACAATTTTGTGCAACGAAAAATAAGGTTTTTTAATATCTGGTAAAGTTTTGAGGGAAATTAAGTTGACAGTTTTTTTTGTAAAAAATAAGAACTTAAAAAAAACATTACTCAAAGTTTTTAAAAATTAATTCGGTAAAATGTTGATACTTTTTTTTACAAAAAATAAAAACTTAAAAGAAAATTTAACAGAAGTTGGTAAACTAATTTTATCTTTAAATAATATTGTTGTCAACATTCAGTAAAATTTTATGGAAAATCTTATTAACAGTTTTTTTTACAAAAAATAAAAACCTAAAAAAAATACAATACCGAAACTTTTTAAAATATTACTTTCGAAACTATTTTCGACATCCAGTAGTTTTTCTTATAAAAATCCAACAGTTTGTTTTTTTCATAATAATAAAAATAAAATCTACAAAAAAGGGAGCCAATTTGGTAAAAAATGATGTTTTTGTCTTGATATCTCTAAAATTAATTTCTTTCATCCAATTTGTAAAAATTAAAGAAATGCTGGCAACTTTTTTAACCCATCACGAAAACATACAAGCTTTTAAGCAAGACAAGTAGACAGACGGGATGGAAAGTTTTCAGTGTGGGTTGCATCCCAGCCTTTTTCTTTAAGTTTTTGATAAATGAACTTCCGGATACGGATGGAAACTTACAATTGTGGGTCGCATCCGATCTTTGTTTTAGTTTTTAAGTTTGATCCGAATCAACTTAATGGCATAGGTTGTAGTGTCAACGAAAGGCCGATAAAATCGCCGAAATAAAAATAAAAATGAGAATTTATTTTGATCCCAAATATTTCATGAACCAATAAAGCTAGCAACTTTATTCAAATTGATCTTTATATTATATTGTGACGTGATCTCAAATTACTATAAACTTGACATTTTTGTATCGACACAATAAACCTAAAAAATTAAATAAAATGATTCTCAGCGCAAATATCTGAGGAACAAATGAAGTTATTGACTTTAAATTTTTGTATTAAAAAATATTGTTTTTGACTTTATTTAATCTTAATATATAAAAATTCAGTGTCATATGTATGTTCCCAGTGAACTCTTCACCAAGTCAACCGATTTCGGTGAAAGTTGGCATTTTATGTGTAATTTGGTCTAACTTAAGATATAGGATAGTTTATATTTCGAGTAATGGTCTAAATTGTTTACATATATGTTGCAAATGAAAAATAATTTATATAAAATCTACTGTTCTAATTATATATGATCATTATGTTTTCTGAAATATATTTTGACTTTGAAATACAATTTTAAATATTCTGTTTTTGTTCTTCAAGGAGACGAATATTTCACCAATCAATATTTTTAAACAGGGTTATCTTGACTGCTAAATTGTTTAATTTTTTTTTGATTGAATTTTAACTAACAATCCCTATTCTCAGTACAATGCCACCAAAAAAAACTAACCTCCACAATGCCCGTAGCAAAAAAGCTCGACATCGACGTCTTGAAAGAGCACACGAATCAGTTGAGCAAAGAGAAGAAAGAAATGCAGCTCGAAGAATCCATATAACAGATATTCGTGCACATGAATCAATGCAACAGCATGATAATCATCTACAAGACTATTTATCAAGAACAAGAACGAGCGTTAAAATTTCGCAATGAAACACCTGGCATGTGTTATGCATCCGCAAAAATTGTATTGCCATTACTTCCTACTCCACCTGAACCCTTGAAATCACTACTTTCTTGCATTTCAAATGATTCAAAATTATTTTTGCGTAAGACACGAAAGTTTAATTATTGCTTTCAAATGACATCATTTGGAGCATCTAAAATTTGTGATCTCTCATCTGATGGTCGTAATTTTGAAAAAACATTTAAAATACAATTCCAATTGGATCATTGATGCCAATGCCAAATGAAGATCCAAAATTTCTCCAAATCTACTTTATGGGCAGTTGTTAAGAACGTGTGACAACTCGATGCCAGTATAATTTTATTGAACAAGCCAGAAAAGAGAGCAATTGTAGTATTGTTGGAAATATTTTTAGAGAACCGTAATCATCTGGTTCAACTGTTCAAAAGAGTATCACCACAATTGAATAATGACAATTATCAAATTGTTATTAATTTAAATTACGATCAGAGGAATACATGCACTTACCGGATGCTGTTGTTGGAAACATCGATGGAAACTTAAACACCAATGAAATCGGCAGTGCAGTTATTCCAAAACAAAGCAAATGCTTCTTTTTGCGTTTGTTGTTGGTTAATATTCCTGGACCAATCTCTTTTCAATTATTACGAAAAGAGTGTTCAGTACGTATCAAGATGCATGTCGTGAGTTGCAACTTTTAGAAGATGACAATCATTGGAATCTGACACTTGCTGATGCAGCTTTAACGTCCTCGCCAAGTTGTATTCGTCAACTGACGACATGTTTTCCAACACAGTCATCTATACTGTGGAAAAAATATAAAAAACTACATGACTGAGGATATACTATACCCACTTAAACAAACAAACAAATGTCCAAATCTAGATTTCTCACCAGATATGTATAATGAAGCATTGAGATTAATTGAAAACGTATTTATTATGATCTCAAATTCTTTACTTAGTTATTATGGTATGCCATCACCTATTCGTCCAGCTATAGACTTAGTGAATAGCGATTTGCAGCGAAAAGAACAATTTAATAATCTTGATTTAGCTACAATTGTTGGTAATAATGAACCATTATTAGCTGACGAACAAACAAATTGAAAACAATCGGATTATGTTGGATGTTGATTTTAAACAAAGTGGTTTCTTTTTCTTGGATGCAACAGGTAGAACCGGTAATCGTTGATATCGTTGATCCTTGCGAAAGTACGGTCACAAAAGAAAATTGCATTAGCAATTGCATCATCAGGCATAGCTGCTACTTTGTTAGATGGTGTGCGAACAGCACATTCTGCTTTTAAGTTGCAAATAGATGCCCATAAAAATCCAAATGCTATGTGTAACATTAAGAAAAGAAGGGGAATGGCTACAGTGTTACGAAGGAGTTCATTTAAAATTTGGGATGAGTGTACCATGGCTCATAAACATTCACTCGAAGCATTAAATAGAACTTTGCAGGATTTAAACAGTAATGACAGACTTTTTGGTGGAGCTATTCTATTATTATCTGGTGATTTTCGGCAAACATTGCCAGCGATTCCTCGCTCTACTTTTGCTGATGAAATCAATGCATGTTTAAAACAATCATTTTTATGGAGAAACGTCGAAACGCTAAGGTAAACATGCGAGTACAACTCCAAAATGATCCGACAGCACGAGTAATTTCTCAGCAACTATTAGATATTGGAAACGGTGAAGTGGAATTCAATCAAGATACCCAATGCATAAGATTGCCAGACAATTTCTGTACTGATGTTGAAACTAAAAATGATCTGATCGAGAGTGTCTTCCCAGATATAATAAATTACTATCTAAACCACAATTTGCTCAGTAATCATGCTATTTTGGCAGAAAAAAATGTTGATGTAAATCTAATTAACTACCAGATACAACAGTTATTACCAGGCGATATAACGTCGTTTAAGTCAATCGTCGCTGCTGTCGACGAAGACGAGACAGTGAATGTTCCAATTGAATTTTTGAATTCTTTAGACATATCAGGAATGCCACCACACAATCTTCGGTTAAAAATTGAATCACCGATTATTCTTCTGCGTTATTTGAACCCCTTTAAACTATGCAACTGTACACGTTTGGTAATCAAAAAAATCATCGGAAATGTTCTCGAAGCAACTATTTTGGCAGGAAAGTTTAAAGGAGAAATCGTTCTGTTACCGCGCATTTCAATGATACCGTCAGATTCTCCAATACCTTTCAAAAGACTGCAATTTCCTATCCGTTTAGCTTTCGCGATGACTATTAACAAATCACAAGGACAAACAATGACTATTTGCGGCTTAGACTTAGAGAATCCATGTTTCTCTCATGGGTAATTATACGTGGCCTGTTCACGTGTAGGGCGACCATAAAGTTTATTTGTGTTGACAAAAGACAGGCTGACCAAAATTTTTTTTCGTCGATTGGCACTTCAGTAAACTTTAACTGTGATTTTATTTAATTTATGTTAATCATAGTATTTATTAATACAATAAAATTAAAGATGTTATGTACATTAGTGTTCAATTTCGTCTATTAAGTCCTTCCTTAATTACTCAGCCACAGCAACGCGTGGTCGGGTCTGCTAGTTTATTTATAAAAATCCAATATCCAAAAATCGTTTTCTTACAGAATAAAAGCTTACATAAAATTAGTAAAAGATGGTTTTCGACTATAATAATTAGTTAGATTTATTTATTACAATGATATTATCTTCTGAAAAATGTTAATGTTAACATTAAGTTTACTTTTAAGAAAAATCCAATTGACACTAAAAAAAACGAATACTTAGAAAACATTAATTAAAATTGGACAAATTATTTTTTGACTTAATTATCTTAAGATCAAAGAAATACACTAAAATTTGTAAATATTTTTGGAGACTTTTAGAAAAATCTGGATGTCATTTTACACAAAAATATCAAAAATGAAACTTAGCAGAACAAAGAAAGATAATGACTTTAAAGTTATTTCATCCCAAAATGTTTTCTTACGAAAAAAAGTCTTTGCAAAAATACCTTTTTTTTAATTTAGCTTCTCGGAAAATATCTTAACAGGAAACAGGTTAAAATTCAATTTTCGCTACAAAAAATATCATTTCAATTTTTTAAGCGGGCTACAATGGAAGTTTATCTATGTAATTTAATTTTAATTTAATTAAGTTGTGTGTTGTAAAATAGTCACGCACAGAGGGGTATAAGTTCTTTTTTTTCTCATTTTTGTTTATATACTTTTTCATGAAAAAGCAGAACAATTATCTTCAGGATCAGCCTTTAAAAAGGCATATACCTAGTACCTACCAAAAAAAAAACTCAAGGCTTTGACTAATCATTTACAAATTTGTTTTAATGTTCCTCTACACATAGGGAATACATATTTTCCTACATAGATCCTTAAAAACCATTTCCATAATAATTTTCCCCCTAGAACCATCATAAATGCTATCAATTTATTTTTACTAAACAAATTGAACTTAAAGCCTATATTTTGTGAATTACATTTTATCTACACGTATATGTATAAATAACATATAGAAAACAGATCCAAAGTAATAATGATAACATTTCTAAAACGAAAGAAGTGGTGTTGTACAATGTACATATATTACATCCTTGATATGGAAAATTGATCCTTCGCCCCCATTGGGATCTATTAAACAAATGAAAGTTCTTCCAAGAAATTCATCTCATCGAAATTCTGGTCCGATTGACTTGACATCAAGTACCATAAGAGAGAGGAGTCTAGATAAAGCAGTATGTATAAATATGACAACAAAAAATAAGGTAGAGGAAGGTAAGAAAAAGATTATTATTATTGAAGGAATCCTTAGAGCGCGATACATCATTAATATTAATCGCTTGATGATATGATACTCGTTCATTCATACATTTATACATACATATGATGAAAATGATGACTTTTTTGATGTATGGATGTACATAAGTGTGTCTTTCATGGATTATATGTATGTCCTTCCTCTGAACATAAAAAAAGAAGTCAAATTTTGTCTTTTTTCTCACTCTCTCTTTCTCGCTCCAGGTTCGTCCTTCATATTTTTTCGTAATTTTACTTCTTTTTTTTTTGGTTATTTGTCTTCGATACATCATCGTCACATAAGCATCAGGATCGTCGTCCTCGACGTGTGTCGTAGTCGTCATCATCATCATCATCATCGACTTCGTCTTATTCGTCTCTCCAATTCACATGTCAAAGGAATTATTATTATCCAAAAAATGAAATAATCACAAAAGCAAAATAAAAACAAAGCTTCCTACGTACAAAGACACATAAAGCGAAAGCAAAGCAGGGAAATCATAAAAGTGAAGTGAATAAAAAAATTAATGATTCCACATTTATCCTAAAGGATCACCCCTACTCCAAAAAAAACGTCGAATTTTTACCTCCTCTCTATATATGCATATGTATATGAATAAGGATATGCTAAGCTTAAGCTAACGCCCGTTTTCGTCATCGTCTCGTTGTTGTCGCACTTTCTCTTCTCTTCCAGGGCTTTTGTCTTTACAAAATATAAAAACAAAAAAATAATACTCACATATAAATAACTCACACAAACTCAAAACTTCAGAGCGATTTCATAATAATTATTGCTATAGTGCCTGTTTTGTTTTCTTCTTTTCGTCACTCGTCCTTGTTGTTATCCTGTGCCTGACTAATATGTCTAAAAGCATAGATTCATTTGTTGACATCCACCAAACGTTATGATGCTGGTCCTGCTCCTGGTGCTGGGCTGTGATGGGATGGGCTGATACACACGATTATGAAGGAATATGATGAGAGATCTGATGACGTGAGTGTAGTCCTAGTGTACGTTTATATCCAAGAACTTATCCTGCAGTGTTCGTGTGCCGTGCCTGCAGGGATTCATCATATACCGCTTTTTTTAAAGATTTGTATTTATTTTTTGTCGTTATTTTTTGTTTTTGCATTTTAAGGACTCTCTTCGTGTTCTTTTGTTTCAAGCGATGGGGGATGTGTTTTCTTTATAATGTCCTTCAAGTGCTTGGTTCCGTCATGTGTAAATAATGTCGATGTTTTTCTGCTCCCTCACTGTTGCTGCTCCATATTATTTGACAGTATGTGCCGAAGATGATGATGATGACGGGAGGAGGGTTTGCAATATCTTTCCCTCATACTTTTTACTACATACCTATATACCTCTAGTTGTACGCAATCAGGATACGTATTGTATTGTGTCGTGTCGTGTCGGCTAGGACACTCACAGAAAACGCCTCCTGCTATGATAGCATTCTCTCTGCTTTTGGTTTGAAGACTATCACAAAAAACAAGACAACAAATTCAAGAGTCAAAGATAAAAACCCCCAGCAGCAGGTCATAAATAGCGCCCTCTCTTGTCAGCAGGGGAAGTTGGCTCGAAGATTAAAATAAGAATAAAAAAACAAACTCACCATGTCAGTCCTTTTTGAATGGTTTTATATTTTTGTCGTTTTTTTTTTTAAATGCAAATTCGGAATAAAGGATAACAACACGAAACGATATGCGATATGATGAGTGCCAGTGACAGTGCCACGTATATTTAGACGAAGGTAGGTAGGTATAGGTGCCTCCTCGAGGTAGGGAAGGTTCTCGTATTTTCGTCCTTTTTTTCATCTTCTTCAGATGTAATGAAAGTGTTTTGCATAGGTGTGTCGCGAGGTAGAAGATGACAATTCTTCACATACAATGAACATATAAATGGTGACAAAATAAAAAGGAGATAAGAATAATAATAATATTCAACCGACATATCGCTATCGTGTGTAAAAACATATAAGCTTAGGTATATGTGGGTACCTACCATCAGGACTCAGGAGCCAGGACTCTTATCGTATTCTTGCCCCTAAGTCGCATTTTAATGATGAGAGACGAAGTGGTATCCTTAAAGAGAGCTCTTCTCCATCATCATCATCATATCTTACTACCTTACCACCTTTCTACCAAATAGATAGGGTTGTGCTGCCACGATATGTGAGTAGTTGGCAGGTTAGGTTGGTGTAGGAGCATCAGAGAGTTTAGCATTTGGAGTCAAGCGCCTTTGTCGTTAAAGGTGATGACATGTTTCAAAAGTCTCATACTTTTAAGACGAACGACGACACGATGATGTTGATGATGGTTGGAAGGTATATGGCGATGGTAGTTGTGGTGTTGGTGCTGGTGCCCAGCCTGTTCAAGGATCAAGAACCATGGGTTGTGACTAGTGTAGGTGAAAGGAGCAACCACCATACTATGACGAACGTCGAGCAACGACGAACAAAATGTTACACTACCTTTGAAATGATGGAATTGAGTCCTGATTTTGTTTGCAGTTTTTTTTTAACTAGTATGGTGGGTATTCCGGAAACGAAGGCTATTAAACTGGAGCACGACCTCGGCTATAAGTGTGCGTCATGGGTTAAGAGCACACAAGGGGTCAGTTGCAGTTGTTGGTTGATTTTCATTTTTTTCTTTTTTTTTGTCAAAAAAAAAAATAAATACAAACATTTTGAAGGAATGTATTTTTGACAGAAGAAAAACAACAACATTTTACTTTTTTTAAAACTTCTTGCGTGGCGTTTGTTGGTAGAAGTTTCTTTTTTTTTAATTTTTATTTGTTTCTGTTTTTTATATAATTAAATTAATGAGCACGCGTCTCGTGCGCTTCAGACAAATGCTCTTAATTGTGGTTCTAATTGCGATTTATTTGGTTCAACATTGAAATGAATGGAATTTTATACATAGTATATTTTCTATAGAAGAGGGTGTCGATGTCAGTATCGGTTGTCGTTCTCGGATACGTCTGCCACCATAAACCTTAATACATATATATTCTATATCTTACCTTACGTTGACGTTGGAATTTGTAGCAGAAATGTTTACGTTTTTGCAATGAATTTTCTGAGCTGCAGTATTTTGTTTTTGTATGTCTGTTTGTTTGTTCGTAGAATTTAAATGAATGGGTTTGTTTTAATTAAAGAAAAACATTAAAAATAAATTGGAAATTAGAAAAAGAAAATATAAAATGGGACACATGAGCACATATTTTCTTTTGTACCTGAGTCACTTCATGTATTTATATTTTTTTGTAGTTTTGAATAAGGAGAAAGTATAATTTTAAAATTGTCTGAACTTGAAAATAATATTTTAAATCAAGCACTTGCATAGTTTTCAAAGGACAAATACTTTCTATTTGCTCACACGACACACAATTCCTTTTTAATAAGGCGCAACAAAATTCAAATTTAAGATCAATGCTTTCAACTTCAACTTGAGATTAAAAAACGTAAAGGCAAGTTTAATTTTCTGCAAGAAAGTTGAAGCCTGCAGAAAATATTTAAACTGCATTCGTTTTCTGTAATAGAGTTTGTTTAGTATATGAATTTTTTGTAAAATAGTTTTGAAAAGATCGGTTTTTATTTTGTATCCATTGTAGACACTTTCAAAAAAGTACCATAAATTTGGAGCGGAGCAAAATGTGTTAGTGATTTTTTAGTGAGAAAGTCCGTCTTTTAATTCTATGCTATATTTTTCATACAATCAAAAAATAAAAAAAAAACTATCCTGACAAAAAAAATGTTGTTTGTTTTGTTTAATAACTCCTGAGCCACTTTTACTTCTCCACATACATTTTATTAACATATTCAATATTTGTGGTCCATTTCTCAAGAACAAGTAGAAATATCGACTTCAAATAACATCAAAAGATACAAAATCCTCTTTGGGTTGTCCCAAAATATCTGAAGAACCAATAACACAAGAGACTTCTACTAACTTTTCTACGATATTATTTGATGCGATAAATAAAAATCATAAGTTTAAAATTAAGGGAAAAAAAAGAGGCTGGGATGCGACCCACACTGATAACTTCCCATCCCGTCTGTCGATTTGTCTTGCTTAAAAAGTTTGTTTATATGTATACTCGTATCAATTTTTACCAAATTTGCGTACTATTTTTTATGAAAAAACGGAATGTTGGATTTTTATATAAAGGGTGATTTTTTTGAGGTTAGGATTTTCATGCATTAGTATTTGACAGATCACGCGGGATTTCAGACATGGTGTCAAAGAGAAAGATGCTCAGTATGCTTTGACATTTCATCATGAATAGACTTACTAACGAGCAACGACGATTGAATTTTATTACCAAAATCAGTGTTCGGTTCGAAATGTGTTTCGCCCTTTACGTCCGATTTATGGTCTACATAATCGACCAAGTGAGCAAACAATTAATGCGATTGTGACCAAGTTTCGCACTCAGTTTACTTTATTGGACATTAAACCAACCACACGAATGCGTACAGTGCGTACAGAAGAGAATATTGCGTCTGTTTCTGAGAGTGTTGCTGAAGACCGTGAAATGTCGATTCATCGCCGTTCGCAGCAATTGGGTTTGTGTTATTCGACCACATGGAAGATTTTACGCAAAGATCTTGGTGTAAAACCGTGTAAAATACAGCTCGTGCAAGAAGTGAAGCCGAACGATCTGCCACAACGTCGAATTTTCAGTGAATGGGCCCTAGAAAAGTTGGCAGAAAATCCGCTTTTTTATCGACAAATTTTGTTCAGCGATGAGGCTCATTTCTGGTTGAATGGCTACGTAAATAAGCAAAATTGCCGCATTTGGAGTGAAGAGCAACCAGAAGCCGTTCAAGAACTGCCCATGCACCCCGAAAAATGCACTGTTTGGTGTGGTTTGTACGCTGGTGGAATCATTGGACCGTATTTTTTCAAAGATGCTGTTGGACGCAACGTTACGGTGAATGGCGATCGCTATCGTTCAATGCTAACAAACTTTTTGTTGCCAAAAATGGAAGAACTGAACTTGGTTGACATGTGGTTTCAACAAGATGGCGCTACATGCCACACAGCTAGCGATTCTATGGCCATTTTGAGGGAAAACTTCGGAGAACAATTCATCTCAAGGAATGGACCGGTAAGTTGGCCACCAAGATCATGCGATTTGACGCCTTTAGACTATTTTTTGTGGGGCTACGTCAAGTCTAAGGTCTACACAAGTAAGCCAGCAACTGTTACAGCTTTGGAAGACAACATTTTCGAAGAAATTCGGGCTATTCCGGCCGAAATGCTCGAAAAAGTTACCCAAAATTGCACTTTCCGAATGGACCACCTAAGACGCAGCCGCGGTCAACATTTAAATGAAATTTTCTTCAAAAAGTAAATGTCATGGACCAATCCAACGTTTCAAATAAAGAATCGATGAGATTTTGCAAATTTTATGCGTTTTTTTTTTAAAAGTTCTCAAGCTCTTAAAAAATCACCGTTTACAAATTACTGAATATCGAAAACAATATTTTCTGTGAAATTAAATAAGTTTGAAGCCAATATTTTTAACTTTTAAAAAGCTATTTGAATCGAAAGTAAATTTTTAACAAGTCTTAGTATTGTTTTTTTAGAGTTCTATTTTTTGTAAAAAAACTGCCAATTCGATTTTTTCAAAATTTTATCGAATGTTGAAAACAATATTTCTTATAAGATAAAATTAGTTTGAAGCCTAAATTTCAAGTTTTTGTATAGATATTTGAATCGATATTCAATTTTTACCAACTTTGAGTAATATTTTTTGTAGATTTTTATTTTTTATAAAAAAAACTGTCAATTCGATTTTTCGCAAAATTTTATCAGATGTCAAAAACATTATTCTTCGTTGCACAAAACTGATTTGGAGATGAAATCATATTTCAGTCGTAAAATTTTGGAGATGACAAATTTTTTTTCAGTTTTATTGATTTATAAAAAAAAAACCGTTGTGTTAATTTTTTCAAAAAATATACCTGTTTGGTATCACGTTACAATGTATTATACAAAATTTAATTTAAGTCTCTAGCGTTTTTGGTTCGTAAGATATTTAGGTTTAACCAAAATTTTCACCTTTTTTTCAAACTGCTATGGTAAATAAAACCAGCCACGCAATATTCTTGAGAGCCCTTTCTGCATCATTCTGCCTTATTATCTGTATAACAAAATTTATTTGAAATTGATATTTCTTCTGGTTCTTGAGCTATTTATCTTTCTAAAAATCTTTTATTTCGACTCTAGGGACCTTGAAACGTCGAGAAATGTCAAATTTTTCAATTTGACAAAGCAGACCCATTACAATAACTTCTTATGGGAAGTTCAAAATTATTTTTTTTAATTTTGGGAGAGAAGCCAAATTTGGCTTCGTCTGCATAAAAGGTTTAACATTCCTTATAAATATGAATCAAAAAAAGCTATTCCTCGTGAATTTGAGCTCCATGAAATTTAGAAAAACAATTTCTTTTTTCATTGTAAGATAAATGAGCTTTCCATTGCGGGCAATAGGTAAAAGAGCGGTAGCAGAAATCGCTTTGCAAAATTGTCTGTTTTTTTACTAATTTGTGGGAATTGATCCACATTGTCGAAACGAATTGAAAGTAGAGGAAAGTCTTGATGCCATTCAGGACGCTTTTTCTTTGGTGTTGTTAATGCAGGTGATCCGGCCCCCTTTTTATGATCGGTGGCAGAAGAAGTTGGAGTTGCAGGAGATTCAAGTCGAGAAATACTTCGGGATCGTCCACGGAGCTTTAATGCTTTCTTTTCAGTCTTGCATATAAACGCTCGACTATTTCAAGTTTGAAATCGATCAAAGGTAGCATGTAAAAAATAATCGCTTATACTCCTTCCTCGATCCTAAGTGTATTCGATATAAGCCCAGCATACAATCAAGGAGGTCCACTTCACCCATGTACTTGCTGTACACATTAACAACTTGCGGAGCACGTAGAATTTTATATGCTTTATCCTTTCGTGAATAACGACGTTTCTCTGTTACTGTATTCATTTCCCCATATGGTGAACTCAGAGTTACCATTTTGTCATCTAGCCAGGACACTAAACTTAGCTGAACTCCATCAACAGTTTTCACTTTTTCGATCATACTTCCACGTATTTCCCTTATCAATTTATTTTTAGGGATTCTTTTGAGCCTTATGGTCTCTAATGGCAAAATACCATTTTCAAATAAATGCGCTTGTAAATTTGGGCTATTATACCAGTTATCGAAAAATAATTTGTGCTTGACATGTTCGGCCACAGTAGATGTTAATCTGGTGACGACATTTCCACTAACTCCCAGATCTGGAGCACCATCAGGAAATTTATTGCTCTGGTGTCCAGCAAACAAGTCGAAGTCGTAGCTAAATCCAGAAATTCCACTCAGAACTTGATTCTTATAGCCACATTTATGTGGCTTGGCTGGATTGTACTGCTTTAGTTCATGGCGACATTTTGTTGGTATAGTTTGTCCATCAATGCCGGTAAACTCTTCTTTTGGAATCAATTGCAACCGTTCTGGTATTTTCTCCATAAGTGGCCTTATCTTAAACAATGTGTCGTGACCTTTCTGGCCCTAGTGGAATTAAATTATTGTTGAAATGGATAAAGCTTTCATTTTTTTTAAATCTGTAGCATGTTTGTAAATTATTATTATTCCAGTAATGACTTGAAGATGGAAGTCGGCAACTGGACATAAACGTTACCATTCCGATGAATTGCTCTATTTCATCTTTTGTGATGCTGACTGTATTGTTTATGTTATCCTGGAATGCTTTTTAATTTGATTCGTCAGTTATTTGGTTTATTGTCTTATCAATAAACAGGAATTCAAAAAATTCTTTACTGATTCTGTTAACTCAGCCGATTCCGAAAATATGAAGCTTTCCTTTACGTTCGAAGGAATATGTCCCTTTCTCCATGAAATTTGCTTTGTTGATTTTGTTTTGTTTACCCTTGATTCGACTTCATCGTCTGAATCTATATCGGTTTCTTCCACCACAACGTCATTTTTTTTGTTTTCAAATTGCATCTCAGTCTCTAGTTCCATATCCGGGTCACCTGCCAATTCATCACAAAATCGGATGTTCCATAAGAACGGCGAGTTTCCATTTCTTCAGTTTAAGAACAATTAAATACATTTATTTTAATTCAATTAACAAATATTATAGGTAAAAGTGAAAAACAAGTAAAGCTAAAAAAATGTATATGTTGAAAACCCGTTACTGCATACAAAGCCAAATATTACTTGACAACATTTGCCCCCAAAACTATCAGAACAATAAATATTTTTTTTTACTAATTTTTAGAAAAATTAAGAATTTTTGTTTTAACTCAAATACCCATACTAACTTCCTTTTGTTGATAGTTCAGAAAATTTAAATTTCGTCTAAAGGTTTTAATTAAAGTTTATAAATAAATAAGGAGGTGCAAAAGTCCGTCGAGAACAAGAGCTTAGTAACTTCCAACTCTGAGTCATTCCTCTATGAAAGTTATTTCGGAGATGGAATATGATGACAAAACATACATAAATTTAACAGTTTTATAGAACTTACAGCCAGTACCCGTGATGGTTAGTGCGATGTACTCCCTGCCTATGCCACCTAAAGTTTTTTCACGGGTACTGCCTTTTGCAAAGAATTGACAAATCCTCCAAAAGTAATTCTTGGCATGAAAAGGTGTTTCTCAAATTTGCCGTTCGGATTCGGCTTAAAATTGAAGGTCCCTTCCATCCCTGAAAACAGTACTTGAACACAGGAATGTTTGAGAGTTGTCAGTCACTAGGCCCTAGTTCTCAAACGGACTGTTGAGCCACCCAATTTTTTTATTTATAGAACTTACAAAAATGTTGCGAATAAAAAAATACACAATAACTTCTCTTCTCTATTTTAAATCTTATCATAATTCTTAAAACTAACAATTAACATATTTTAAATAATTTCTCCCTTAAAAAAATTGTTTAAATTTAAATTAATTTAAATTTTTTGACACCAGCTTCATACAACCGTCGCTTACCTTTTGTTTATCATTATTAATTGTTTATTAGTCACTTTTAAACAAAAGTCAATTCCAAAAAGACTTAACAATTATACAAATGATCTGCGCATGTTATTTTAATCTTTTCCCATCCAGTTAATGTATAATTTAATCTATTTTAAGACTAAACTGTTTCAATTTTGCATCACAAGTGAAACACACAAAAAAAAAATAAATAAAACGTGTTAATCTATTGAGAAAACTTGTCACGTATTTTAAGAAAACAAACACCGAAAGTTCAAACTTCAAAGCTATACAACACGTGGATTGTGTATTTACATTTATAATAAATTGTGGTCATAAAGATTTACTACGAGGGAAGCCGAAAAAGGCGTGTATTATTTACATAGCTGTATATTGAAGCTAACTCAAGACCTACATAAACATTCATGTAGTTCCATAGACGCCCGCATAATTTTTTTTAGGGGGGAAGGTTAGTTTAACTAGAGATAAGTTTAATATGTTTGTAATCTATAATTCAAAAAAATAAACAAGAAACCGTATTTCAAGCAAAAAATTAAAACGCTTGAATAATAAAGCTTCTTCAAAACTAGGGTCACGGAAAAAAATGTTTAAATGATTTCGAGTTTTATAATTTCCAAAAATTTAATTAAAATATTTTGTTCCTGTCAAATAAATTGAAATTGATATGGGTTTTAACAGTCTTAATAATAATAATATATTTGACTCACGGCATTTTTTTGGAATATTAATTTTTGAAAACTTAAAAAAGACATGCACAAAGACTTTTTGAGGGTATCTAAATTCATGAAGAGGATATTATTTCAATAATATTGGCTATGATTTTTAAAATCTATAATTATTCTCCTCAATATTCAATTGAAACATTAATATTTTATCATACATTTTTAGAAAAAACTCCATAAGTTGTTAGATTTCACTTATCTTACATAAAAACAAACTCTGAACTACTTTTGCTTAAACGGTTTTCAACAGAAAAACGCAAAAAGGTTTAAAAGTAATATGTATTCTTTTAACAAATAGCGTTTCTAAACATATACATATATCATAACGATTTTTGAAATATCTTGAAAAAAAAGTTGAATACTGGTATTTTAAAAACTGGAGCAGACAGTTTTGAGTGAAATTCAGATTCGAAATCACCGCTAAGACTTAAATTCGAAATTTTTCAAAACATGCAATGCATTAAATTCGAGATTTATCAAAACTTAATTAATATTCAAATAAAAACACATAACTAATGAACATTTTGGAAACCTAAGTAACTTTATCATAAACATAAAGATTTGAGCTTTCAAATCATCATACTTATTGATCATAACTATATTAAACTAGTGGACCCAACAGACTTCGTCCTGTCATAAAGATTTGTAAAGTGGCAGTTTTTGTTCCTACGTATTTTATAGTCGTGGCTAAACATTTTCCTGAACAGAACCGTCACATTGGTGAAAGGGTGTTGTGAATAAAAAATAATTAAATAAAACATACATATATAAGGATTTAAAAGTGAGTAATTCTTGCTTTATTGTTAATCATGTGAATCATAATTTATTATTAACAGAAATCAGTTTTATTATCATTATAGTACTTTGTGATATACGATGTTTTTTCTTTGATTACTTTGCGCATAGACAAACAAATCTGATGGTTTTCCAACACGGGAACAGGCCATGTGAGAAACATGGGTTTTCTAGATTAATGCCACAAACACTTAATGATTGTCCCTGGGACTTGCTAACGGTCATAGCAAAAGCAAGCCGCACTGGAATTTGTAGTCGTTCAAACTCAAATGACACATCACTCGGAATCATTGGGATGCGTGGTATAAGAACATCTTCGCCTTTATACTTTCCATTGATTATAGTCGCTTCTATCACGTGTTTAGTAATTTTTTTATCACTAACCGTGTACCAACACTTTAACTATTTATCCAACTTTTAATTGAAGATTGTGAGTTTAAAAATTTCGGTGGATAATTGACTTCATCATCTTGTTTGGTAGCCGAATCAACTGATTTCTATATCCTCGGTTCGCCTTTAATTTGTTCTTGAATTTCGAAATTCATTTCATTTACATCAATATTTTTTGCAGCCAATATAGCTCGTTCGCTAAACCAATCATGGTTTCTGTAATTTTGAGAAATGTCTGGAAACACCTTCTGAATAAGTTCGTCTTTTGATTGCGTTAACTGACAAATACTTTGAGGAAAGATAATTCAGCCATGTCTACCATTACCAATGTCAATTGATTGTTTAGAGAATATTTTTCCAGATTGGTCATTTTGCAACTCGACTCGCATATTCTTGCTTAAATAAAGCATTTAGACATGTTTCTACAAATTGGAGACATGGATTGAGTTAATCAGCTGGCGTTGATTTTAGAATCACTGGCAATGTTTGACGAAAATCTCCTGATAATAAAATCATAGCATCACCAAATATGATGTTATTGCTTCGTAGATCTTTTAAGGTTCTATCTAAAGCCTCCAAAGATTTTTTATGTGCCATCGTAAATTCATCCCAAACAATCAATTTACATTGCTGGATAGCCTTTGCCATTGCAGAGTTCTTCGAAATGTTACACGTTTGAGTTTCATTGCTTTGCAATTTTTGTTCGCTAAAATAATTATGAATAACTGCTATGATACATACCTTGAAAGTTGGCATGAAATTTTCCTGAACTGCATTTGTTGCCACAAATGAAGTCATTTGAAAGTAATTGTTATAGTGTTGGATATGTGTCAAAAAGTGTATGGAATCTGTTTCTATTCCTGAAACCAATGAGTAGGTACAATGGCTTTGGTGTTGGATCCAATGGTATCAATTTCAGTTGAACGTTCATGCTTCACGCGTTTACTATATCCGAATTCTTTTACTTTCAAATTTAGTCTTCACGTTCTTATGCAGTACGAATAGATCGGTTATTAGCTTGTTTTGTAGCAGATCGGGTTCTTCTACCTAAATTGCTGCGTTTATAGGAGACATATCAAATATAAATTATTTTGTCACTAAACAAACACGAACACTCTGCACAAAACACGATATATGGATTTGTTTTAGCCGTTTATCAGTTGACAAAAGCAAACTCTGTAGATAAGGTTAAAGAAGATCCAAGAAAAAAAATAGCAAATCGACATGAAAATGTGGTTTTTCTTTATTTTGTTTTAATTTGATATGAGTTAAAGTCAAATTCTTTAAGGAGACTACGTTTTAGTTAGAAAACATTTGTATGGAAAAAAGAAAAGGGTTTTTCCGGCAATTATTGGATTTTTTCTTGCAGCAAAATACATGCTTGAAGTTCAACGAACATTTTGAAAAAAAATTGGCCAAATTGGTCCAGGCGTTGTTGAGTTATGCGGTAACCAACACATTTTGCGAGTCATTTTTATATGTAAGATTTTACTTTAGAATTAAAAAACTCTGTTTTTGAATGTCTTTAATATTTTTAAAAAGGCATATTTAATCAAATTTAATATGAAACGTACAAAAGAGCCTGGGGTGCGATCCCCACTGATAACTTAACACCCCTTTGTGGCTTACTCTTGCTTTAAATTTATTTAGGTTCGGATGAATAAAATACATTTAAAGTCAATGTCTTCTATTGTTCACGAGATATCAAGAACCGCACATAAAGTTTTACTAAATATGCGTAAAATTTTTTGTAGATTTTTTTTTTAGGAAAAAACGGTAAGTTGGATTTTTTTTACAAAATTTACTAAGTTTTAAAAGTAAAATTAGATGTGATATAAAATTAGTTTAAAGCCAATGTTTTTAGTTTATGAAGAGATATTTGAGTTGAAAGCAAAATTTCACCAAATTTTAGTATTGTGTTTAGGTCTTAATTTTTTGTAAGAAAACTGTTGATTCGATTTTACAAAATTTTTTATAAGACAAAATTAATTACGTTGAAAATCAATTTTTACCAACTTTAAGTACTGATTTGTTAAGGTTTTTATTTTATGTAAAAAAAAAATTGGGGTGCCAATAATTCAAAAAACCGTTACTTGGATTTTTTAAATAAATACACTTTTATGGTATCAAGTTACAAGTTACAAAATATACAATTTAATTCAAGTCTAAAGCGTTATTGGGGTAAAAAAACCACCCACTCAATTTTGTTGAGAGTCCTTGCTACATCGTTCTGCATTATTGTCTATATAACAAAATTTATTTGACGTCGATATCTCCAATGTTTCTTAAGCTATCAGCTACGGAAAAAAACTTCCGAACGTACGGACGTACTAACACACTCCCGTACAGACATCTCTCTAAAAATCTTTTATTTCCTCTCTAAGGAACTTGAAACGTCGAGAAATAACAACAATTTTATTCGACAAATCGGACCGATTTTTCTATGTTAGTGTTTGCATATATTACTTATCGAAGTACAAAGTAAATTTGTTATGAAAAGTTTAACAATTAAATCAATATTTATAGTTCTAAATAAGATCTTAGGCACAAATATGTTTTATTTTCGGTTCGAGGTTTCAGCATCATTTCAGAGCTCGTTCTTATTTTATTTTTTGACAAAAATTTCATATTAACCCAGGAAGTGAAGTGACATGAATTTTTTTTTAAGAAAGTATGATATTTTGTGGGCTTTAAAAATACAAATTTTCTATTTATTTCATTTTGGACAACGACTTTTTTTAATTTTGTTGAAAACAGCAAAATATTTAAAAAAAATCACTTCTTACGAGTATACCTTAAGTTTTTGATATAGAAATTAAAAAAAAAATGTACACAAATTTTTTGTCTTTTTCAAATTTAAATAAAAAGTAGTTTTATTTTATGAATTTAAATATTTATTGTATACAATGATTAATAGTTTTTAAAAATAAAGAAAGTTTTCACGCACACTGCATTCCACCGCGGCATCCTGTAGAATAGGAGTATCCATGAGCTTGACAACATGAATCCTTTTCACGGTTTATACGACCGCATACCTCGTCACATGCTGGAACTCTATCAGCAGACACTCCACTAGCAAAGATCATTGCAATGGCAATGAATAAAAGGAAAAAAGTTGTCTTCTTAATGGCCACCATTTTGATAAATTAAATGTTTTGTTTTAGAAGTCGAAGATACAATCTTGGGAAGTAGAAATTTGTTTATGAAGATCAAAAGTGGATTGCTCACTATTTATAAGAAACCAAAAATCTTTAAATCCAAAAAACACACGTTTATGTTACCTGTTTAGAGTTAAGCCAAAAAATAAAAAAGTTAAGTGGTGAATAATTTAAAACAATGACGTCGTAATAAATTGGTTTATTTACTTCGCTTAGAGCTTCTTTATTGGTTGATCTTGTATGCTAATGCCTACTATTGGCTGCTCTAAGAGTTTTAAAGGTAATTAAAAGGTTTGAATTTTAAACTAAATGTTGGGGGTTTCCAATTCACGGTTCATTTTTAGATCAGAGTTGGTAAATTTTTAGTATTAAATTTATTTGTTGGTACAGTCCACCGTTTTAGTTTCTTAGAAAAAAATGCTATTTGCGGAAATTTGGGTCAGAAATGGTTAAAACTTAAATTTAATGGATTTTTAATTTTCATTGTTAAATATTTAATTGTATAAAATGTAAATATTTTGAAATCATTTTAATTTGGAAATTAATTTGCGATATTTAAAAAAATTCAGATGATGAAAAATTAAATCGCAATAATATTTAACGAAAATTTGTTAGTCTTGCGAATACTGTTTTTTTTTAATATACTTATACTTATACTATTATATACTTTCAAAATATAAAATAGTTGTTTCGTTGGCCAAGTATAACTTTAAAATATCTATTAAGTAATTTATGGTACATTAGTAATTTCCAAACTCCATCATTTTGTTTCTTTGCATCATATCGAAGAAACCAGGCATTAAGCTTCAAGATGTTTCTTCGTAATTTTTTATTTAAATAAACATTTAAAAAGGTGCATCAGCACCATGTTTTTGTTTATTCAAAAGAATTTCAATTGTTGATAATTGAGTGCCAAAAAAACTGAATAAACAATGACTTTGCTTTGTTTGTTTGAAGCTTGTGAGCAGACAAATAATACGAATTTTGTTTACATTTCACTTTAATCACTGTTTACTTATTCGTTAGAGAAATAAGTTAAATAATTTTAAAAATGTTTATCAATTAAATTTTACAAAACTTATGTCATGATAATAATGATTTGTGCTTGCTAATATTCATAAAGTCGCCATAATGTTTATAAACTTCAAAATGTAGTTATTAAGCTAATAAATAAAGAGTTGTTTGTAAAATTTGAAAATGTATTTCAGGAAAGGTAAGATAGGTCTGTACTTTGGAGTAAGGGTTTGATTCAAAGATCAAATTGTATCAAACATTTTGCTTTCGTTTTTCAATTACTTACGGCAATTCAGGTTTCAGGCTTTTCAAGAAATTGATTTTGATGTCAGTGTTATGTGAATTTAAACACTGTTTTAATTTGTTTGACATCAAAATCAATTTTTGGAAAAACCTAAAAATAATTCTCAACATCAATGTTGTTGTTGTTTTTCTTTAAGAACATTACCGAGAAATTTTCGTTTCTAAGAAACCAAAACAACAAGCATACCCAAAAATATATTAAATAATAAAAATTTATCAAATCTGATCTAAAATTGGAAACCCCCAAAATTTAATTTAAAACTCGAATTATTTAGTTACCGTTTAAACTTTTAGAGCAGCCAATAGTACACATTAGCATACAAGATCAACCAATAAAGAAGCTTTTCGAGAAGTAAATAAACCAATTTATTGCGACGTCATTGTTTTAAATTATTCACCACTTAACTTTTTTATTTTTTCGCTTAACTCTAAACAGGTATCATAAACGTGTGTTTTTTGGATTTAAAGATTTTTGGTTTCTTATAAATAGTGAGCAATCCACTTTTGATCTTCATAAACAAATTTCTACTTCCCAAGATTGTATCTTCGACTTCTAAAACAAAACATTTAATTTTTCAAAATGGTGGCCATTAAGAAGACAACTTTTTTCCTTTTATTCATTGCCATTGCAATGATCTTTGCTAGTGGAGTGTCTGCTGATAGAGTTCCAGCATGTGACGAGGTATGCGGTCGTATAAACCGTGAGAAGGATTCATGTTGTCAAGCTCATGGATACTCCTATTCTACAGGATGCCGCGGTGGAATGCAGTGTGCGTGAAAACTTTCTTTATTTTTAAAAACTATTAATCATTGTATACAATAAATATTTAAATTCATAAAAATAAACTACTTTTTATTTAAATTTTCCAAAAAAAAAAAATTAGTGCACACAAGTGAATTTTTTGAATATTATGCTGTTTTCAACAAAATTAAAAAAAAATCGCTGTCCAAAATGAAATAAATAGAAAATTAGTATTTCTTTGTGGGAATTACATTTTGAAGCCCACAAGATATTTTTAGCTCTATATCTTTCATACTTTCTTACCAACTTTTTCACTTCACTTCACTTTCCGCCTGACTGTGAAATTTTTGTCAAAAAATGAAATATAAACGAGCTCTAAATTAAAACACAATTAATTAATTGGAATCTCCCAAACACGTAAAAGAATTTCGTAGGATTTTCCAACGATTATGCATATTGAGATAAGATTTTGAGTATTTTCGTTTTGTTTACATTTATTTATTATGCATTAGAATTATAAAAATTGAATCTGTTGTTAAGCTTTCAATAACAAAATTATTTTGTACTTCGAGTAATGATATGCAAACATTAAAATAGAAAAAGAGTTAAAATGTAGTTTTTAGTATAAAGTATATATGGATATTTAAGACTAACTAGTAGCCTCTGTTTGGTCGAAAGCCTTATTCTTTTCTTCAACATTCATCAAAATCGGATCTGCGGTTTAGTCGTGGAGACAGAGAAAGTTGCTTTCAGAGACCAATGTTCTCATTGTGTATTGTAAGTAAATTTAAACTTAGATTTTTTGATGATAATTTTAATAATATATATTTTGCATGTTGAGAGATTTTTTCGATCAGCTTAATGTTATAGATTTTGTGATTTAGAAACGAGCCAAGTGCAGTTTGTCATGGGATAGATATGACATGATTTAATGTATGCCTGCTACCTTAGAAAAAGGTTTTTTTAATTTTAAGGGCCGATGTTAAATTTGAACAACACCTAAATGTTTCTCAATTTCAGTCTAACTCAATTTAAACAACGGAAACACACCGTCGAACAACACGTTAAAGTTATTCAAGCTTAAAAAGAATAACGTACACTTCGTAATTTTTTCGGTCCAAATGTGTTTACAATCGGAAAGATCGTGTACATTTCATAGACATTTGTACAAACATATGTATAAGTTTGAATTGACTTGCAAACTAATTGAGTGAATGGTTTTTTTACCAAAGCAATTTAAAAAAAGATGCCTCGCACTAAAAACTTTCGATGCCATGTGTTGAATTTCCTTGCTTACAAGCTTTTTAGTTTTTCGTGTTTTGTTAAAAAAGGTTTCAGTTGAATTATTTAAAACAACATTTTGCATATGATGAAATAGTTTAATCTCAAAATCAATTTTTGTTAACGAGATTTTTATTCGAAAACCGATTTCTACCAATTTTAGTAGTATTTCTTATATAAACAAATACAAATTGTATGAATGAAATAAATAAGTCATTATATTCTATTGTTCATGAGATGTAGAACCAAACATAAATTTTATTAAATTTTGTTTTTAGATTTTATTTTGTATGAAAAAATAGGCTGTAGGAATTGTTCAAAAAATTTCTACAAGTCAAAAATATATTTTTTGTGAGACAAACAAAGCTTGATGCCAATATTTTTAAACTTTGAAAAGATATTTGAGTCGAAAAAAATGTTTAATAACGTTGAGCAATATTTTTTTTTAGATTTTAATTCTTTATGAAAAAACTGTTTGATTTTATCCAAAATTTGAGCAGACGTCAAAAACGTTATTCTTCATTGAAGATAAAATTTTATTTTGTTCGTAAAATATTCAAGGTGACAAAAATTTTGTTCAGTTTTTTTTTAATTATAAAAAACTTGGTTAAAGTCTCTAGATTGGTTCGTGAAATAGAACAAACATTTTCAACATTTTTTTTTTTAATTTTTATGGTATAAAAAACACGCACTCAATTTTTTTGAGAGTTTTTCTACATATTTCTGCATTATTAAACAAAATTATTTGAAGGCGATATCTCTACTGGTTCTTGAGCTATGGACGACGAAAAAAACTTCCCGAATGTAAGTACTTTTATTTCGACTCTGGGGACATTGAAACGTCGAGAAATACTATAGTGATAACTTCTTTGGGAAGTTAAAAAACTCTAATATTCGGTTGATCCCAAATATCTCAGGAACCAATATCGCTAACGACTTAAGTTGGATTTACTAGTCTCGTCTCGTGTCGGTCTCGTTAAAATTGAAATACGTATTTTAGTCTCGTCTCGATATCGGGCTCGCTTTTTTCTCGTCAAATATTTCATTGGTAGTCTCTTCTCGCCTAGCCTATGTCTATTAATAAATGTTAGCTCCTCCATAAGCCAATGGGAAGTTTTAGACGTTTGACAGTTTATGGGTTGGTGGAAATGCATTAAATAATTTGGTGACATGCTTGTATCACTTTGTTTGAAATGTTATCTCGATCATGGTCAAAAATTTAATTTAAATTTGACAGTGTTTGTCATCCTGAAATGGAATTTGGCAACTACTTATTCTAGTATGCCACAAATAAGTGCAAAAACAACCCCTTTATGCATCAAAATGGCAGCCATTCTTAAATTTAAAAATAAAGCGTTTCTATTTAAAAATATCTAATAGAATCTTCTTCACGAACCGAAGAAGCTTTAATACAACACATTCTTCCGTTCTTTTTCTTCTTACTAAAAGGATACTATAAAACCGAAACAAAAAAACGACAAGACTTTTGGTACAAAATATACAGTCTCATCTCTGTCTTGTCTTAGAAGCTTTAAAAATAGTATCGCCTCGTCCTATTGCCTACTCTATAATTGTGTAAAAAATAAAAATCTTAACAAACAACAAGTAAAATTTGGTAAAAATCGAGCGATTTTTTAAAATTAAATAACTTGTTTTGATTGCAAAATCGAAATAAAAAAAAAAAATTAAAACAAATTTAAAAAAAAATCGATATTTTAAAAGCCGGAATTATAAAACTTTTTTTTGGGATTTTTAAAAACGAGATTTTAAAAAGTGATATTCCGATACGCTCCCACAAAAACTGATACAAAACTATTTTCGACTCACGTATCTTGAGAATAAATAAAGATATTGACTTCAAACTTATGTATGTTACCTTACACAAAACGTTTTTATTAATGTTTTGTAAGACTTTTAGAAATATCGATAAACGGGTACGAATATAAAATTACCAGTATCTTTTCGAAAAATTGTTCTTTTTTTTTAACTTTTCGATCGATGGCAGTAAAGTTTTATTTTAATTTTTAAAATACAAGTACCCATCAATAAATATTAAAGAGTATCTCATTTTCGTGGCAGTATGGTTTTTTTCGACGTACTATGTCCTGCGCTTTACCCGTAAATAAATACAGTATATAATGATTTTAACATTAAGCAAAGCAAATTGTATGCCTTCACTGTAAATGACAATTCAATTTCAACAACTATCAGAATTTAAGTCACGAAAAAAAGGAAGAATGCATTTGCTTGCTGTTCACCTTTTATACTTCTCTTCGTAACTTTGGGGTTTTTTAAAACAATTATATAAACAAATTTCTGGGTATTTCTTGGGGGAATCCAATTTTTAATTGCATCGCCTGATAATATGACACTTTCATGCTAATTTCATTTTGAATTTTTCTGGAGGGGCACAAGCTATAAATTGATAACACATTCGGTTCAATATTCACACAACAAAAAAGATCTTCCCAAGAGTATCTTCTTACATTATAATTTAAAATATTTTAAAAAAATGGCAGCTTTTAACAAAACTACATTTTTCCTCTTGTTTTTGGCTTTGGCTGTGATTGTTGCTGAAACTGAGGCACAGGTAGTTCGTGTGCCACCATGCGATCAGGTTTGCAGCCGCATTAACGCGGAGAAGGATGAATGTTGCCGAGCTCATGGAAACTCACGTCACTACAGTTGCAGAGGTGGTATGACATGTGTTCGTTAAGTACATGACATTATCATCGAATCCAAGTCAACATTTTGTGAAAATTATTAATGAATTGTTTGAATCATTATTGTATCCTTTTAAAATTGAATATTTAATAAAATTGAATGCATTCTATTTGCTGTGGTTTTTCATAAGACTTTATAAATGGAATTTTGTAGGAACCACCCTGTTTCAAAATATCAAAAAAGAACAATTTCTGGGAAGATTTATTTGCATATTTTTAACCATCATTCGAACTTAAATAAATGGCAATAATTATAATTTCAATTTAATTCCGTAATTAAATTATGTAGATTGAAAAAAAAGAAAAAAATCGATATATTTAATTCGCAAAACTTGTATTTCCACTTAATTGCAAGTCAATTACATTATTAATATACTTATGGCAGGTACAAATATCTATGAAGTTGTATTCTATTTTTCTGGGGCAACTAGAATATATCAAATTGCCGCCGATGCACGTGATTACTTTGCTGCGTATAAATATCGGTTGCAATACAAAATCTGATATCACAAAAAGTATTTTTCAATAGAAATTTTCAAACCACTTCGAATGATGGTTGCATTCACCAAGAGAACTACGATATTTTATTTATTATTCAGTATTATTGTTGCTGAACTAATTGAAACTGAAGCAGGCATAGTGAGTGTTCTATCAGGCATTAGACTTGGATCGCAGATAGCCTTTAGAAGGAGCAGAACAACTACGCCAAAGCCTGGAAAAAAGTCTACTTCCAAGGGAACGACTTCAACAACTTCAACTACAACTACTACTTCTACTACTACAACAACTACTACTACTACAAGTACTACTATTGCCGCGCTCATGAAAAATTCATCAACACCTTACAGCCCAATTATGTCAGGGATGGCGCATGAGATGCCACATGAAATTACTTCGACATAAAATAGTTTTAATTTAAAATTAATATAAATAAACAATTTCTTATCTAACACTTGTTCTTTTCTTACAATTTTTACGTTTGGGTATTTTGACATTTATTTAAAAGGTAAACATATGAAAGCTTGTTGGTAAAAAAAAACACAAATACTTAAAGTATCGAACATATTGTGGGTGTTTCAATTGGGCTTCTAGATTAGCTAAAACAAAGGTTATCATGGACCGCATGTGTGAAAAGTTAATATAATATATACATGTTTCTTAGGGTGGAGCGAAATTTTTTTCTATGTTTTTTGTTTCCTGTACTCAAAATTTTTGGTCTTAAATGTATAAATTCTAAATTTCAGATTTCTACGACAACATCTTCAGGTGGCGCGCTAGAATAGAACTTTGAAGTATGAGCAAAAAAAGGCGTTTCAAAACGGTGGAAAAAAATGCACTAAAATATATTTTTTCTTAATTAATTATATGTACTTTAAAAATAAATAAAAAAAAACAATAATTGAAATCTGAAATAAATTTAATTGCTTCCAGCAGAAGTTGTTGGGCCTCCAGTACGGTTGAAACATTGCGATTTTGTTTAAAAAAAAAAATGTTACCATTTCGTGCAGATAATGATGCTATTGTAACAAGCTTAACGCCACGTTCTACTGCTTGAATGCGACAAGGCAACTTCTGCAGAAACATTAAATTGACCTTTGAAGAAATCATGTTCGATACTTCTGTATCGCTGTATTTCATTGTCATTGGTGGTTCGGGTACTTTTTCCTTCGACCAGTCTTTTAATTCTTATTAATTAGATGCATGTTGAACATATGAAGCGGACCAGTTTTATATGGTGGCTTTGTTTTTATGTCAAACCACGTTGGAGCGTAGACTTTCACAATAAATATGACCAGTTCTTTGAGGTTCTCTGAAGGATTTTCTGTGCCAACATATAATCGAAGAATCCTGTTTGCACAAGTTAGCTATAGCGTATGTGCCAGCTTTCCTGGATCCTAGCTAAATCGATCAAAATTGAGCCTCTAGAAATAGCTAAGCACATTTGATGGAAATTATTTTGATCTGTGTTTAGAAAGTCAGCATCCAAATCCGGAAGTGCTGCATTTACTGCTTCAAAATTCACTATTTTGACCACACACAAACCATTGTAAGTCCGAAATGTTTTTCTAACAACCCCCGTTCTTATGTCCTGTGTTTAAAGCAGTGCCATCACACCCAATTGCTACCAAAGACGTACGAAGTTCAAAATTTGTTTCTAGAAAGTCAACTATACTTCTTTTAATAGTAACTGCTTTTCCCGAATCAATTGAAAGGTGCCCTATGTATTCTGAATCTGGCTCCGATATAAGTGATATACATATTATGTTCTTCAGTAACAGTCTTTCTATGTAAAATTTTGTCAGTCTTAGCGATGAATAATGTTTTGTCCTTACGGATGTCAAAATAAAGTAAGGATAAAGGTTTTCTTAAACCTGCAGCTTCACATTGTAAACCTACACGGACTTTTTGACGCTCTCGTCGTAATTTACTCCGATCTATCACTTTCCATGAATTTTCACTACTTATGACGTTTAAATCCAACATAGCAGCGTTGACTATGATAGCAGCCGATCTATCTGAAACCCCAGTTCTATCGCAAGCTGTAGCCAAATTTTTTAGTTTGTTTCTCATTTGAAGCGTTTCTTTCTTTTGTTTGCAAGGGTTTTAAGGGGCAAAATTCCTTGACTTCAGTTTCAGTAGAAGTACTGTCAGGCAAATATTCCACAACTGCATCAGTAGTAGACGTGCTACTGGTTGGAGTATTGGCCGTAGTTTTTAAAAATTCTTGATATTTTCGTTTCCTAACATCCTTACGATGCAAAGACTTGGTTGCCACCTGATCAACATATCCAATATACATTTTACGAGCATTTCGTTGATCTTTTAAGAAGGGTTCTTCTCCAATGTGTATTTTGTTTTTTGTACATGTTGCAATATCAAACAACTTTTGCAGAGAATCTTGATAAAACTCTTGCTTCTTTGTTTCACTGCGTAGTTTCTTCGTACTTTTATACTTATTATAATACGAAATCAACCTAGCAACAACTTGTTGATGACTGATGGTAGGAAGAGATGCTTTATTCCATATACTTTCAACGTGATTGGAAACTATTTCATTTTCCTCCTTGATTGAAGGGTCTTTTCCATTATGCAATTCAATTAAAGCGATTCTAATCCACAAATAATGTTTTATTATATCACAATAAGTTGGATCACCAAAAAGGTGATAACGCGGATTTTTACGAGTCTTAGGCATTTGAATAAGTCAGTAGCAAACGAATTTATTACTAAAATAATGGATGTCAATGTAATGTTTATAAAAGTGGTGGAACGAATTAACTTAGTAAGTTAAAGGTTTAAATATAAAAATAGTTTAATACACACAAACACACTTCATATAAAGCGATTCTGACACATTATTTTAAAAAAAAAACATTAAAAATTACTCTGAATCGAATGAAGAATAAGATTGTAGACCTTAAATTTTTGAATTCAATTAATTTGCGAAACTGAAAGAAAAATCATAGGTTCCTGATTTAAAATAACTCTGAATAGAGCGAAGAACTTTTTAAAATTAAGTATTAATTTTTTTTTTATTAAAGTCATCTGCGCCAACTGAAGATAAAGTCATATCTTCCTGATTTTTTGCATAAATGATGTCCTAATAAGGGGTCACCAGTTAACAATTTTTGATTTTTGTTTGTTGCCATTTTCGCTTCATCTCAATGTTTCTATATGCTAGAGCCTCTGAAACAAATTGAATGAGAGTTTTCCATCCACTTTCTCCATTTAAAATTGCAAAACATTATTCAATTGTAAAAAAACTTCTATTAAAATATAATCATCGGATTTCCTGTATTATTAGCTAAGAATTGCGAAATATTTTTAGCCTAATTAAGGTTACATACTACATAGTGAGCTATTCGGATTCAAATCATTTCTGTGAGGTCTATAATTGAAAATTTCAACGCGCATTTCAAAGATTAGACTTATCTCATTGGCAGTAAACTAGTTTCGAAAATACTTATCATACCCGAGACATAAGTAAAGTTTAGAGTAAGCTTCTCTTGTAACAGATTCTCTTTCCTGGGTTATTGATTTTCAATACATTGTTTCATCTATAATAGAAAAAAGGTAAAACAGTTCGTTTCTTAGTGCTTCTAAATTATCAATACTTAGTGACAATTACTTACTTAAGGTGGCGCTACAGTCCTGGTGTGAACTAGGGCCAATGGATAGTTATATTCTGATGCCAAATCAAACCCGTCTTTATAGGAGAGTTCCTACCCCGTATAGCTATCTAAATAACCTTTTTCCGAAAGTTATTATTACATCCACGCATGACTTTAACAATATAAGCTGCGTTTGCCTAGAGGTTTTGTAAGTAAACTGGAGGCAGGCCAGATTCAATGCAAATAGCGTAGCGTTGTATTAGAAGGTAGTCTGAAAATACGTTTTACAAAGTACCAATTGACTAATTTGATTATTTTTAATTTTAAATTTTAAGAGAGAACTTTTAATAGTTGTCTCAAATACTTTTAAGTTAGTCAACGTATCTATAGAGTTAATTTTGAAGAAGTTTGATCACATGCAATTGATAGCTGCTTTGCTACCTTCCTTTTGTCTTTAAAATGAGCTCCAAGATTTAAATTATGTGTTATATTAAATCCTTGGTATTTGTAATCAGTCACTACTTCTATGTTTGAGCCGTCAGGGTACCAGTTGCGATTAGTCCTGTTACTGCGGATTTGAGATCTAAAAAGCATTAACTTTGACTTTAAAGTATTTATTTTAAGGTCCCAAGTATCGCAATATTGTTTTAATTTGTAAATCTGGAGCTGCAAAGTCTCTGGATTGTCGGTAAGATTGACAAGGTCATCTGCATATAAAATCACCTTGATAGGTACATTTCCAAAAATAACACCATCTGCAATTTGATCTTTTGATCTTTGAAGAGGAAATATAATAAAGGGACTCAAAATGCAACCCTGTGGAACTCCGTTTTGGATTTAAATTGATTTGTCAATCTCATACCAATTTTCACTACTGATCTTGTATTTGATATTAGTTTTTCATATATTCTTATGAACTTTGTAGATAATCCTACATATATCTGTAAGTTTTAAAAAGTAGTAACCTTCTGTTTATAGTGGCAAAAGCGAATTTGAAATCTACAAAAACTGCATAGAGATTCTTTTTGTTATCAATACAAAAATATTTTAACACTTATTAGAGTAAAAATTTGTAGAGGGATTTGCTCGAAACCCAGGTTGGAAACAACTTATTTTATTATTCCTTTCAAACCAGGAAACAAGCCTTAGGTAGAGTAATTGAGTGAACATTATTGGCAGAGAGCTGAGAACAGAGATTCCCTATATTTTTCCGGTAGGTGAGGATCTCACTTTTTAAAGATCATACAAATGTATGAAGATCGGAATCTATTTGGAATTGTCTCATCTATAAACATTTTGTTTATTAAAAGTCAAATGTGTTCTTAAAATTTATTGTGAGCTGGCATTTTTGTAGAACACGACCGGTATTCCATCTAAGCCCGGAGCCTTATTATGCTTCATTTTTTTCAAAGCCACTATTAGCTCTAGCATTGAAAATCGCGAATATAACTCCTCAATATAAGTAAGTGGTAGTGCAAAACTTATGTTCATTTGACAAGGGTCTGCTTTGAAAAGTGTTTTAAAGTAAGAAACTATTGTGTCCACATCAATAGCAGAGACCGTTGACTTATTATTTCTGCCAGCTAGAATGTGTACATTTTACATTTTCATTTCCTCGAATGGTAATTATTTTGTTGGGAAATAAATTATCGAGTTTTGTTTTCAAAACACCTTATCAAGATATAATTTATTTTTAAAATGAAAATTAATTTTTTTCATTTTTAAAAAGTTTTGTTCTTTTTTTTTCTTTTACCTATTTTTAATTTAGTCATGGAGTTCTTACAATTTCAGTAATATAATTATTGAAATTTATTATTTAAACTTGTATTAGTAAATTGTTATCAATTTTTAAAATGCCAGAACGTCTCGATTCGTTTCTTTTCATTGTCTTATACCAAATTAAAATATTACTGGTAATGTTGATTCTTGTTTAAAAGCTTGAATTTATTCAATTGTTTCAATCTCCCTGCATTCAATTTAGTAAATAAGATACCGAATTTAAATTTCAATTTAGTACTCAAAACGTAAGTGATTTTTTCAATCTTATTAAATATTGATATTGATCTTACATATCTATTTTTCTAAGAAGTAATAATTCGACTAATATGAAGGCTTTCAACAAAACACCTTTCTTGCTTATAATCATAGCATTGGCAATGTCTATTAATGGATTTCAACTAAAAAACTGTATGAAACATTCGTCAACATACTGCGTTCTATTTTATGGATATCAAAGAGGAGAATATTGCAGTGTCATTCACCATAACTCAATTAAGGACTATTAGGATTGTTTAAGGTTTAAACATGGACAGCAATAGTTTAAACATATTTTTCTTTTTTGTACATCCTTACGTCAATATTTTTTTAAAACTCTCTCCTTTAAGTTTTATCTTGAACGAAAAGAACATGTATACCTACAAATGTTTTTTTGTGTTGACATCGATAAAATCATTGATGAATAAAAGAATTAAAAAATATGTTTGAAGAGTGTTTCAAATTATTTATTTTTGTTTTGATAATAAAATTTGTATTTGCATTGCTTTTATAATTCCGTGTTCAAAAATTGTTTATCTCTATATGACTGCTCGAAACATTTCTAGCCGCTTTCGCATACCATCCGTCCACGACTGCAACCAACAGCATAGGCATTTCCATGAGCCCTGCAACATGCGTCTCTCTCACGGGGAATACGATTACAGACTTCGTCACATGGTGGCACCCGGACTCTACTAGCTTCAGTTCCCGACGCCATAAACATAATGCATGCAAGGAACATTACAACAAGGATGGTGGATTTCTTGAAAGCTGCCATTTTTGATAAAATTGTGGTTGATTGATTGAGTAACTCTTCTTGATTGAAGTTAAACGACGATCTGTGATATTTTGAACATCTGCTTCTGGTATTTATACGAATTAATGTAAATTTTAAATAAAGACAATAAATATAGGGTAAGGTTAAACAATATGAATATTATTTAATTTCTTCAAGTAAACACATTTTTATTGTTGCTAAATAAAAATTAATCCTTCTACAAACATGTTCCAATTAAAGATTTCTTTTGAAAAAGCTGAATCAATAAGAATATCTTTTTCCCATTCATAAAATACAAAAGTGCTTATGGTCATAAAAATAAGTTGCTCCAGAACAAATTTTGAATGAAGGTTTAAGATTTTCAGACTCGTGCAGTGATTTGTATTTTACAAAATTATCTTTAACAAAAATAATGAAACAAATGTATAAAGTTAATAAATAAATAAAAGTTATTTCGTTATTGTTGAACCATTATTAAAAAAAGCCTTCATTCAAAATGTACATAATTTGTATAAATACGTAAAGCACATTCTGCAAACATCTCTGATCGAATTTTAACTCCAATCAACGAGTCTTATTCAATAAATCAATCACGATTTTATAAGAAATGCCTGCTTTTAAGAAATCCACCATCTTTTTTGCAATGTTCCTTGCCTGCATTATGTTTATGGCATCAGGAACCGAAGCTAGTAGTGTCCGGGTTCAACCTTGTGACGAAGTCTGTAATCGTATTCAGCGTGAGAGGGACGCATGTTGCAGGGCTCATGGAAATGCCTATGCTCTTGGTTGCAGCCATGGACGATGGATGATATGCGAAAGTGGATAGAAATGCTTTAGAGCAATCATAAAAAGACAAAAGTTTTGAACCCAAAATTATACAAAAATGCAATCATGAAATTTACTTATAAAACGAAAATAAATAATTTTGGCAATTTATTAAACATTTGTTTTGTTTGTTTCTGTTCTTTAAGTAATCGATGATTCTGTTGAGTTATGGTAAAGAAAATATTTTTAAGAAATGTTTCAATGTAAAAAATGTTTTTTTTTTCGCAGAATAAAACACTAAAGAAGAGAGGTTAAGTATTAAAAATACATCAGTTACCAATATAACAAAATTGTTACCAATGTAAGCAAAGCTAATTATTAAAAACAATGGTTTGGCGCTAGAAAATTATTATCAATTTATCAATGGCTGGGAAAGACAGAGTCTGGAAAGGCATTCCACATTTGCGTAGTACAGCTAAAGAACGAATCTCTGTACTTGACAGTACGACTGAAGATGGGCTCGAGCATTGATGAGCATTCCTAGACGCTAGTGTATAACGATTGAACAGTTTAGAGCAGAAACAGTTCAAATAAGGGTAAAAGACGCTGAGACAAGAAAAATTACGACGATATTCAAGCGACGAAAATGATCCTGTGGTGATGGTATTATCACCAATCAATCTAAATGCTTAACGTTCCATACTGTCCAAGATTCTTCAGTAAGCTGCAACTCCCAGATATAGGAGATGTACTCAAGGTTTGGACGTTTATAAGTCTTGTATATAAAAGGCAGATCAGAAGGCGAGAAAACCGTCTTGCATCGCTTTAGGAAACCCAAACATCTTTCGGCATTTTTGGTGACATCACTTGTGATCGTTCCACAAAAGGTGATGGAAGTTTCCTCGATGCAAGATCTATGGATAATGGCAAGAGATATATTTCTCGCTTTAACGATACGACAACATTGGCTTTACAAAACATTAAATTCCACGCCATTTTGAAATTCGTCAGCGAAAGAATGTATTTGATTAGAAGTTTCAGACAGGAAATAAAAATGAGAAAGAGTGTTATAGATAGAACAGAGCCCTGAGGCCCACCAGCATTTATGTTGTAGTTTTCAGACTTGAACCCATCCAATACAACTAGTATTGAACGATTCGAAAAGTAATTACTAATCCAATGAAGGAGGGATTCATGAACACGGAAACAAGCATTTTCAATAAGAGATCCTGATGCCAAACCCTATCAAATGCTTTTAAAATATCAAGGGCAATAATCTCACTTTCTCCATGTAACTTCAATCAAATTTGTACAAAAAGAAAAACAAAATTTCAAAATATTTATATGCTCATGAGAAAATTAATTTAAACTTCACCCTATTTAAAGCAGTTTTAAATACAGAATTGTGCCCAACCAAAGTTTCGAAATACAGAATTTGACATTTCAGTATTTTCTTCATATAGAATTCTATAACACAGAATTATGATTGAAGTATTATAAATACAGTATTAATTTGAGTAAAACTTGATCACACATCCAAGTCAAAAGTACAAATGTGGAATTTATCAAATAATTGTCCAATAAGAGGTTTCATAAAACTCTGGCGCATAAATGTACAATGTATGTATAACATTTTTAAGACCTTATTTTTAAATTTAATACTGAATTCGTATAATAATTTTGTCTAGAATATTTTTGTTAGCATATTGTAAAAACACTTATAAAAGTTTATCGTTGTAATAAAATTGCATTTGAAAAATTGCTGTTTTAAGGTAGGTCATGCATAATAAGTAACATGCTAGGCAATGAACTTGGTAGGGTAGAATTACACACCTGACGGCCTTTTCAAGACGACGTTATAACTCATAATGAACTTTAATATAATTGTCATTTCTTTTCAAGCACTTTGACTTTCAAAGTTTTAGAAAAACGCATTTCTTTCTTTACATTTGAAGATGTTTTTGACTAAACAAAAAACCTTGCTCTAACATTTTTACATATATTTTCAATTCGGCACTAAAAAAGAAAAAAAAACGCATTTATAAATAAAAACATACCAAAGTTGATTTTCTTTTATGTTAATACATCAGCAGTAGTTTATCTTTGCTTCATGTAATTTAAATATTAATTGATTTATTGTTAAATCAGCCAAAGAGCAATTCAAGTCATGACTTACATGAAACCTGTAGCTTATACTGAGAATATATTAATTTATTATAAGTTTAATTGGAAATTGCGCAGTCGGTCGCTTTAAGCTACAAAACTCGTATAAATTTATTGGCAGAGTCTAATAATTATAGTTTTGCAGAATTCAAATAAATAGCTTAGAAAGAAATTGATTGAACTCAGAATACTTGTTGAACTCGATATAGAGAGGAAGTCAGTTAAGGTTTTCTTTTATTCTATAAACAACAACAACAACCCAACAACATAAAATGGCTGCTTTCTACAAAACGTGTGCTTTTGCCATGGTGGTAGTTTGTGCTCTGTGTATTTCCGCCGCTCAAGACCAATCGAGTGACGAAATTGTGAAACTACTTCAGAGTGTATTTAAAAATCCGGATGAATAAAAGAAGGTTTAAAAACTATAATTGAAATGTGTTTGTTTATTTCATTTATTTAGAAGTTATTATTTAGGAAGTTTTGATTTAAATACTAACTTAGAGTATTCAAGTCCAAATTTATATATCATTACTTTCTTATTTAAGGTGAAGACAGTCTGTATGGAAAATACAAATTTTACGGAAATGGGTTACAGTCTAAACTTATATTAAACCATTTTAGAATGATACTAAACTTAAAAAAAAAGGTTCTAGTTTTCGACTTTTAGTCCAAAACTTTTTGCCCAGCTGCTTTTTGAGACACTTGCTTTAAATGGCTTAGACACTGCATAAAATTAACAACATTGATTAATTATAAATGTTTAAGGAGCTATAAGACCTGGCAAGAATCTATTAAGTCTTAAGAAGATAAAGTTTGACGTACTGAGTGATTAAGGTATATTAACATTTGACTGTGTATAATTCCTAGTAGTTGTAGGAATCGCAGATTGCATAGACTGACGGATTTCCCCGAGCTACAATTGGACTTTTTATTTGTCGGTGCAGTCTTTCTACCATTCCATTGGCTTAGGGATTGTAAGGTAAGCCAAAGTACGGATTCTATAAGAACGTGGGATGCTAGTTATCGTAGAAAATAATTTAGACTCAAACTCTATCGCTTGGCCGGTTTTGATATGAAATGGAACACCGAATCTACAGACATACTCATGGACAAAGGCCTTCGTCAGAAATAGCATACGCTTCTGAAACACACATATGAAAATCCTTTGATGGGGTAGTTTACCACAAGATCCATTTCAATGTGGTCAAAACGTTCAGTTGAAATTAAGCAGTTTTATATAAGTGATGGTCACGATAATTTGGGAATCATAGGGTGAACACTACAAAATACTGAAATCGGTTCATGAGAAAATTTATGGGGGTACCTTTTAAAGCAACTAAAATATATTTTTTAAATTGAAAGAAACAAAGTTAATAAAAAAGAAATTTGAAGAAAATTTCAGAAAAATCTTTCTATTCGTTTTTAATTAAATTTGAGTTTTCTATTTTCACAACAATGAGAAAACGCCTAAAGCAAATCTACTTAAAAAATTTACCTTCCAAGGTTGAACCCAGTTGACGGAATAGTTTAGGCTTAAAAGGCGACGACAAACAGACAGTTGGATAGAATCAGGGGACTTACTTTTATTGCATTCGTACAGAATTTCAAACTCGAGATTTAAATCAAGCTTTCGGACCTGGAACTATCTGTGAAACAAAATTTAATTATAGTCATTATGTCCGATCGTTTTTGAAATATGGTTGTAGAATTAAGGTATCCCGAACTTATCAGCACAGACAATGGATTGCATATGTTAAAACTTTTCTATGTAAATTTTAAACTAGTAGTGCCTTTTCTTGATAACCCCGCAACTTTAATCTAGAAAACTGTTTCTATCAAATGCCAAAGTAAAATGTGAGAAGTCTTCTTAGTCTGAGCTACATTTTTAAAATATTCGTGCAAAGTATCGACATTTCCAATAAGAGGTTTGATATTAATATTCCAAATACATCTCTATTGTAATAGAAATCAATGAATGTTCAAGTTTTTTTTTAATAAGATAATTTCTAATAACCATATATCAAATATAAATATTGCTGCTAATGTAAATATTGCTATAATGCATTTACATTCAAGAATATTAATTTGTAAGACTTGATTGTAAAATCTCTGTCAAAAATCAAATTAAATGGGGTGGCGCAACAGTCCGTTGTGAACCAGGGCCTAGTGACTTACAACTCTCAACCATTTCTGTGTGCGAGTACTGTTGTCAGGAATGGAAGGGACCTACAATTTTAGGCCGAATCCGAACGGCTAGCTTGAGAAAGCACTTTTTCATGACAAGAATTACTCTTGAAGGATTTGTCAATTCCTCGCAAGAGGTAGTACCCGCGAAAATTATTTTTTTTAAATTAAGGTGGCACAGGCAGGGATTGAACCCAAGACCCCTTGCATGACAGTCCAACGCACTAACCATCATGCCACGGGTACTACAAAATCTCTGTCAGTTTGTATTATAACATTCATAATTTATTATCATTTATATAGTATTTGAAAGGAAGTTGAGGTAGAATTTATATAAAACGCTAAGATTATAAAGTGAATAAACTCAGAACAATATTGGATTTGATGAAGAGACAGTTAACGTTTAGTTTTTCTTTTTACAAAAACGACTTTATTTTATTAAACTTGTGCTATTGCTGTTGCAATGGTTTTCTTTGTTATGACAATCACAGCTACTCAAGCCCAAGAACAGGCTGATAGCTCGTGGTTTTCCTTACTTCGCTAATGTTAATACTGTACATCAGCATTAAAAGATATATGTACATTTTTTTAATAAAAGAAACTTAATATATATTAAAAATGTTTTATTTGTTGTTAATTAATTAATTGTTTATGACTTTAAGTTTAGTGAGTGTAATAAAATATATTTCATGGCAAGCTGAATTATTCTAATCCCCACGTTAGACATCATTGTTTACATCATTGTTTATATAGTTAGAAATGGGAGGAACCTAAGCCTTTAGCAACATATTTTTTCACTCTCACATCAACCTAGTTTACAACTCTTTTAAGCGTGCATCCAGAGCATATAAATAGTATTATTAGTGTTTTAACAAAACAATATCGAATCTCTTTAATAGTGTTTCCTTAAAAACTTAATTTTTGACAAATTCAATGTGACAAATATTTTTTTTTTCAGTTTTTTTGTTTTATAAAAATAAAAAGTTAATTGATTTTTTTTTCAATCATATAAGTTTGGCATCACGTCACAATATTTAACATTAGATTTAATTTAACTCGGTTGCGTTATTGCTTCGTGAGATATTTTTTTTAACCAAAATGTTTACATTTTTTAAATTGCTAAAAAGCACGCACTCAATTTTCTTGAAAGCCCATTCTGCATCTTTCGATGATATTATCTGTAAAACAAAATATATTTGAAGTTGATATTTCTTGTTGTTCTCGAGATATAGACCCTGAAAAATAGTTTCCCAAACGTACGATTTTACGTATACAAGCATACTCAGACATCTCTTTGAAAATCTTTGATTTAGATTCAAGGGACAGTGAAACGTCAATAAATGTAAACATTTTCAAATCACCAAATTGGAACGATTACAGTAACTTTCTATGGGAAGTGTAAAAATTAGATTTTAAATAGTTTTACGACTTAAATATCATCAGGATCAGCAATGTTTTTGACTTTTTACAAATTTAATTCATGCCAAATAAAGTTACCATAAAATACTTAACAAAGCTTTAATACAACTGTAATGTTCGATTTTATTTTTACAACATAGACATAGAAAAATACATTTGAGCCGGAAAATTACGACAACTTAATAAAGAAATCAAACATTCAAAAATTCATTTGATGGAACCCAAAAAATCCTTTCATCTTCTAAAAAATTGGCTTAAAGTATTAGTAGGTTCAAAATGAAACCAGTCAGTGTAAGCCTACAAACATTTGTTTTTAGGTTTGTCAATGCTTAAAGTACACAGAAGTTGTCATATTACCAATCGTCGATAGTCAACCTGAAATTTGGCCAAATTTTCGCATTGACTACCAAAAAAATATAAATATGACAACCATTTTTAAAAAATTGACTACTGGATAGTGAATAGAACAATTTTCGATTGTCAATTTTGGGTAGTCAATAGAACAACTTCGGTAGTCAATATGGCAAGCAAATTGTCAAAAATTGACTATAGAGAATTGTAATATTGACTACCGCAGTTGTCCTATTGATTACCGCTGTTGTCATATTGACTACCGCAGTTGTCATATTGACCACCGCAGTTGTCGTATTAAATACCACATTAGTCAATACGACAATCGTAGTTTCAATTTCCTTCAACCAAAGTTGTCATATTGACTACCAAATTGTACAAAAATTTCGGATTGACAACCGAAAATTGTTCTATTGACTACCGCGTCAATAGAATGACTTTTTTCGTTCTGTGTAGGCATAATGAACTAAATTCAAATAAAACAACCCATTTCACATTTTGTACCAAAATCACGTCTTACAAATTAAGGCTTTTTTGGTAACATAGATATTATTAAGTTCCTTACAAAAGCAGCAAGTAATTAAAACTCTCAATGAATACACAAAAATAATAAGTAAAAGCTTTTAAATATTGTTTAAAATTATGTTTATTTTAACCTTTAAATTTTGAATTATGATTTTATGTTCAAAAATTGTCTCCCTTTTTATGATTACTCGAAACATTTCTATCCACTTTCACATACCATCCGTCCACGGCTGCAACTGGCAGCATAAGCGTTTCCATGAGCTCTGCAACATGCGTCCCTCTCACGAGGAATGCGACCACAAACCTCGTCACAAGGTGGCACTCGGACTCTACGGGCTTCAGTTCCCGTTGCCATCATCATGATGCAGGCAAGGAACATTACAACAAGGATGGTGGATTTCTTGAAAGCTGCCATTTTTGATAAAATTGTGGTTAATTGATTGAGTAACTCTCGTTGATTGAAGTTAAACGCTGATCTGTAATATTGTTAACTTCGGCTCCTGGTATTTATACCAATTATGTTAATGAAGTCAAAAAGCAAAACATTAAACAATACATTAAGTTTACAATTCTTCATATGTTAATAAAAAATTTAAGCCTTTTGCAAACAAGGTCTAATTATTCATCTTTGTTGACACAACTGAACTAAAATAATTAAATCATTGTTTTCATTCATAAGGTTCTTGAAGTAATAACTTGAGTGAAAGTTGTAAATCTTGATTTCGTAAATAATCTAAAGAAGAGCTATCCAGTTTAGATGATTGCTAATTCAACCAGCTTTAACTTCGTTCAACTTTTAGCAATAATGTACCTTAGAATTTGAAACTTTCCGCACTTGACCACAATGAAAAATTTAACAAATTTTTAACTACGTGTAAAATTATATTAGTTTATTCACTTTTTATATTACACAGGTACAAGTTATAAAGTTTTTAGTAAAATATAATTTTCGACGACTTTAAATTAATCTTTTGATTTACAAAATTTAAAAAAAAACAAAGATGGTTGGTAACTTTAAGAACTTTAAGAATGAAAACAATAATTTAAATCAGTTGTGTCAACAGAGATGTTTAATGAGATCATGTTTGCAAAAGGCTTAAAATTTTCATTTTGATAAAAAGAATTGTAAACTTAATGTATTGTTTTGCTTTTTGACTTCATTAACATAATTTGTATAAATACCAGGAGCCGAAGTTAAAAATATTACAGATCAACGTTTAACTTCAATCAACGAGAGTTACTCAATCAATTAACCACAATTTTATCAAAAATGGCAGCTTTCAAGAAATCCACCATCCTTGTTGTTATGTTCCTTGCCTGCATTATGTTCATAGCAACAGGAACCGAAGCCCGTAGAGTCCGAGTGCCACCTTGTGACGAGGTTTGTGGTCGCATTCCTCGTGAGAGGGACGCATGTTGCAGAGCTCATGGAAACGCTTATGCTGCTAGTTGCAGCCGTGGACGGATGGTATGCGAAAGTGGATAGAAATCTTGAACATTCACAAAAGGGCAGACAATTTTTGAACACAAAATTATACTTGAAAATAAAAATATTTTGTACATTATTGAAAAGATTTCACTTTTTTTATACTTTGATAGTTTACTACACAGGTTACTTCGTATTTAAAAATGCAATATTTTGTTTTTAAACGAGCAAGTTGTGAGTTTGTTAAAGAATAATAAATATTTGAAATTTAAGCTAATTTTTTCAGAAGCATACGAAACCATAAATAAATTATACATGTGTTTTAATAGTTTTACAATAATTTTTGGAAACATTTGTTTTCGAATTTAATAAGCTGTAAGTTGCCTATTTAAGTCTAATTTAATTCTATGTAAGGTTCAATATATTTTATTGTTCATTCCTGATAAGCTATCCCTTCCCTTAGAAGATTGAATCAAGATCCATAAGTGATCTTGCAAAATGGAGATTACAAAAATATATGCAATTTAAAAAATTAGTCCCAATCACTAAAGTTAATGGGAAGTTCATGTTAGAAAAATAAAACAAAATTTCCATTCCCGAAATATATTCACATGTTAAATGTATAAACATATATTTCAAACAAAGTTAAAAAATTAATATAAAGCCAATATCTCAAATTATTGAAAATATATTTGAGTCGAAAATCAATTTTTACGAACTTTTAGTAAATTTGTTTTAGATCTTATTTTTTGTTAGAAAACTGTTAATTCGATGTTTCTCAAAACTGAACCGAATTTTGAAAACAATATTTCATATAAGACAAAATTTGTTTGAAGCCATAATCTAAAATTTTTGAAGAGATATTTTTTTCGAAAATCAACTCTTAGTAATGTTTTTTTTTGGATTTTATTTTTTATTAAAAAAACTACCAATTCGATTTTTTTAATGTTACCAGATGTCAGAGTCTCAAGCTTCTACAAGCAATTTAGTTGATCTAATAACGCGGGAAAAACTGCAATTGGCCATAGACAGCTTTGATCCATATAAATCTCCAGGACCAGACGGAATCATTTGGGCTGAACTACAAAAATGCTCAGACATGATCATTCCGCCATTGGAAATCATTCTAACAAGCTGTTTTAGGTTGAGATATATTCCCAAAGCCTGGAGAATAGCGAAAGTAGTCTTCATTCCTAAAGCACGGAAACTGTCCCACGTTAATCCTAAAGATCTACGACCATTCAGCCTATCACCCTTCATCCTTCCTTCTTAAAACCTTGGAAAGGTTGATTGAAATTTACATCAGACATAACTTAAAACCATGTCTCATTTCCACAGCTTAACATGCTCACTCAAAGGGAACATCAGTAGAATCAGCACTTGATTCCCTGGTACTTAATATTGAATATTCCCTTGAATACAAAGAACCTAACCTAGTAGCGTTCCTAGATATTGAAGGAGGAGGAACAACGTCAGTTAACAGGCGATCACACAGCTGAAGTTAGAGAAATCGCTCATAGATCTAATAAGTCTCATGGTCAAAAGCAGGACAATAACTTCTAGCATGAGAAGTTTCACTACCACCAGATCGGTGAATCGAGGCACCCTGCAAGGTGAGGTTATTTCGCCTCTTTTATGTAACATGGTAGTAAACGACTTACCAACATCATTGGAAGCAGAGGGTTTCAGGGTGATTGCCTATGCTGACGACATTGCAATATCTGTATCTGGGAAACACCCCCAAGTTCTCTCGGAACTCCTACAAAATGCCTTAAATAGGCTAACAAAATGGGATAAGCAATATGGATTGGACGTTAATCCACATAAAACAGAACTATTACTCTTTCTCCTCAGATTATCCCACCCAAGATTAAAGGAATACCATTAAGTTTTTCCGACCAAGCTAAATATTTAGGCCTCATTTTAGACAAAATGATGAAAGAGTAAAAAAGGCTACTGTACTGTAGCGCTTTTCACTTGTAAAAAGGTCATAGGATCAAAATGGGGCTTCTCCCCAAAAAGAACCCACTGGCTATACACTTCGGTAATCAGACCGATACTCATTTATGGAGTTGTCGTATGGTGGACCGCACTTTACAAGATGGTAATTCTAAATAACCTCATCAAAGTCCAGCGGTCAATAGGTATATGCATCACAGGAGCACTTCGCTAAACCTAACACCTCCTGACATCTTCTCCAAAATGGTGGCAGCCAACTCATGTGTGAGGCTTAGAGCCACCTCTCAATGGAACAGTAACAATACTGGACATACAACCATTCTAGACAGTTTCAGATATATCCCAGATCGCTTAGACTATACCAATCCAAATATGGTATTCGGTAAAAGTTTCCATGTGTCCATCCCTTCAAGATCCTCCTGGGAAGAAGAGAGACCCCTGGAAGACGATGCGGTACACTTCTATACAGACGGTTCAAAGACCGATTACGGAGTTGGAAGTGGTATCTATTCGGAACAACTGAATCTCAGTCTATCATACAGACTTCCCAATAAATGTAGTGTATTCCAGGCAGAAGTAATGGCGATTAAAGAGGCACTATCCTGGCTCAAAGAAAACGTTAAAGGATATACGAATCTTCTCGGACAGCCAAGCCGCTCTTAAATCTCTCGTGTCTGTCTCTACAAACTCTCAAATAGTCCACGATTGCTGATCATCTCTGAATGAGATGACGAAACAGTTTAATATTTACCTCATTTGGGTGCCGGGCCACAGAGACATTCCAGAAAATTTCAAAGCCGATGAGTTTGCCAAAAACGGAACCCTTCTGCCTAATGCTAGAAAAAAAACATGACATAGGAACACCACTTGCTGCATGCAAATATCTTTTCAAACAATATGCTCTAGAAACAACAAATGCTAGATAGTCACAGAGTACCACCTGCCTTGCATCCAAGCAAATATGGCTAAGCATAGACTTAAAACGGTCAAAAGGCTTGATATCCCTGAGCAGACAAAGTATAAGCTCTACAATTGGAGTAATAACAAGACACTCCCTCATAAGAAGACATGCTCTGAGGCTAGGGGTCTACACTCTCTACCTCTGACGAGGAGGAAGAGGAAACAGTCCAACACCTTCTATGTACATACCCAGCACTCTCCATTAGAAGGAATTACTTTCTCGGTAATCTTCGATAATACCAGTGAACTGGCAACGATTGACACAAAATTTCTCTCTAACTTCATTAAAAGTTCATTACTTTCCCATATATAACCTCATTCGTGGTATCACAATGGACCCTTGAGGTCTAGGCGAGTCAATGACATCTGGACAGTCACTCCAACCTAACCTAACCTACCAGATGTCAAAAAAGTTTTTCTTCGTTGCACAAAATTGTGTTGGAGATAAAATCGTATTTTGCTCGTAAGATATTCGAGGTGACAAATATTTATTTTGTCTTTTTGATTTATTAAAAAAAAATGTTGATTTGATTTTATTTCCAAGAATATACTAGTTTGGTATCACGTTAAAATATATTATTTAAAATTCATTTCAAATCGCTAGTGTTAGTTGTTTATAAATAATTGGCTTACCCAAAATTGTCATCTTTTTTTAAAATTCCCATGGTAAGAAACCATCCACTCAATTTGTTTTCAGAGTCCTTTCTGAATGTTTCTTCATTATTATCTGTATAACAATATTTTCTTGAAGACAATATCGGACGTACGAACGTACGTTTACAAGCACTCACATTCATCTCTCTAAAAATCTTTTATTTCGACCCTAGGGACCTTGAAACGTCCATAAAAATCAAAATTTTAATTCGACAAATCGGACTGATTACTACAACTTCCTATGGGAAGTTAAGAAAACAATAACATAATGATTCTTTGTCGAAAATTTATTTTTTAGTTTGCATTCAGTTTTTGGCAGCTCGAAATTAATTATTTAATAAGAGTGCAATTGTTTTATTCTTATAGTAATTGGAAATTATTTCATAAAATTCCCTAAGAGGTCATAATTCATTTAATCTTCTCACTATGATGGCTTTTAATAAAATAACATTCCTCCTTATAATCTTTGCATTGACAGCGTCTATTCCTGGATTTCAATCATCAGAATGTGTGACGAATCCGTTCTCATGCTGTCTCCAATTTAATGACTAAAAAAGACAAGAATGTTACAGAATCCTTCATCATTACACAAACATCGAGGACTACGTATAATGATTGTTTACGATTTAAATAAAGACACAAATAGTTTAAACATATTTGTTTAATTAAAATTAATATAAAAGAAATATTAAGTTATTTTTGTAATTGATTTCCTTACAAACAAAATATAATATTTGACCTCTCTTCTTTTAGTGGTTTATTCTACAAAGCAAATAAAACAATTGTTTAATAAATTTGGCAAAACTATTTATTTTTATTTTATAAGTAAATTTTATGATTGCAATTTTTGTAGAATTTTGTATTAAAAACTTGTGACTTTTTATGATTGCTCTAAAGCATTTCTATCCACTTTCGCATATCATCCACTGTCCACGGCTGCAACCAATAGCATAAGCATTTCCATGAGCTCTGCAACATGCGTCCCTCTCACGGGAAATACGATTACAGACTTCGTCACAAGGTTGAACCCGGACTCTTCTAGCTTCTGTTCCTGATGCCATAAACACAATGCAGGCAAGGAACATCACAACGAGGATGGTGGATTTCTTGAAAGCTGCCATTTCTTATAAAATCGTGCCTGATTTATTAAATAAGACTCGTTGATTGGAGTTGTTCGATCAGAGTTGTTTTGCAGCATCTGCTTTAGGTATTTATACAAATTATGTAAATTTTGAATGAAGGCTTTTTAATAATGGTTCAACAATATCAAAATAACTTTTATTTATTATCTCTATATATTTATTTTATGAATTTTTTTTTAAGATAACTCTGTTAAGAAAAAAAAACAAATCACTGCACGAGTCTGAAAATCTTAGCGTATTCCCAAAAAACGAACCTTCATTCAAAACTTATTCTTTTGTATTTTATGAATGGAAAAAAGATGTTCTTATTGATTCAGCTTTTTTCAAAGAAATCATAAAGTAGAACATGTTTGTGAAAAGATTAATTTTTATTTAGCAACAATAAAAATGTGTTTACTTGAAGAAATTAAATAATATTCATATTGTTTAACCTTACCCTATATTTATTGTCTTTATTTAAAATTTACATTAATTCGTATAAATACCAGAAGCAGATGTTCAAAATATCACAGATCGTCGTTTAACTTCAATCAAGAAGAGTTACTCAATCAATCAACCACAATTTTATCAAAAATGGCAGCTTTCAAGAAATCCACAATCCTTGTTGTTATGTTCCTTGCCTGCATCATGATGATGGCAACGGGAACTGAAGCCCGTAGAGTCCGAGTGCCACCTTGTGACGAGGTTTGTGGTCGCATTCCTCGTGAGAGGGACGCATGTTGCAGAGCTCATGGAAACGCCTATGCTGCCAGCTGCAGCCGTGGACGGATGGTATGCGAAAGTGGATAGAAATCTTGAACAATTACATAAGGCTGACAATTTTCAAATACATAATCATAAACAATATAATAATTTAAAATTTAACGATTGAAAATACAAATATTTTGGACATTATTTAAAAGATTTTACTTTTTTCATACTTTGATAATTTTACTGAATTCCTGTTTTGGCACTGAGCAGTTCTTTTTTAATTGTATGTCATCTCGCTTGTTCGGAACTTATGAAATATCTGTGTTTTAATAAATTCACACAGCTTATAAGACCTAAATAGACCAACTGTTTTTTTTATTTAAATAAGGTTTATTATGTGATCTTTAAGCATACTCTACTATGAAAGTTCTTACGAACGTCAGTAGACCTACACTGGATACTTCGTATTTAAAAATGTTCTTTACGTGTAGTATTTTTTGAAATGAACAAATTGGGATTTTGACAAAAAACAATTAATATTTGAAGTTTTAGCTTGTTTGTTCAGAAACATTCGAAACCATAAATGAACTATGTATACATCTGTTTTAATAGTTTTAAATAATTTTTGGAAAAACTTGTTTTCGAATATAATAAGCTGTTAGTTGTCTATAACGTCATAACATTTGTTTGTTTATTCCTAATAAGCAATTCTTTCTCTTATAAGATGGAATCAAGATCCAAAAGGGATTTTGCAAAATGGAGATAAGAAAAATATGCATACATACATAATTTAAAAAATCAGCCCCAATCGCACTTAAGTTAATTAGAAGTTCATGTTAAAAAAATAAAACAAAATTTCGTTATTCAAAATATGTTCATATGTTAAATGTATTTATGGAACTTTTGTACTTACTTTGTATGTACAGTGTACACAATCACCAATGCCTTGACTTGGGGTCTGAATGTATCTACAAAAATCGCCAAAAGAATAAATCACATAATGGTTATCGACATTTAACATAATTTTTTTTAATAAACCACAACAATTATTAAGAATTATGAACACTATTCTTTTTATGTTCTTTGATATGTTTTTTGAAATCATATTTTAAAGAGAATATATAAAACTAACAGTTTCCAAAAACTGCAATTCAAATATTCAAAATTTTTTCCTGTATATGATCAATCAGGTTTTACTGAACTTGGGATCAGATCAATACAAAGAAGATTTAAAATAAGATCAAATGTATGTGTACATAATTCTCAGGGAACATTATTTTGTTAACCATATGTTTTGTTGGTTGGATATGTGAGGAAGGACGATTCTGTAGACGCTATAATCATGAACTGTTTGCAATCTACACGGAAACTATTATATTTTGATCACAAAACTTAAGCTCGGTAGATTCCGGTGGTAGGCGACAACGTGACGGACCATGCTTACGCTGGAAAGATGGTAAAGACCGGGACGCTGGAATATTAAAATTAATAAATAACAAAAATTCTTCCGCCAAAAATTTTGTTGACTGAGAGTTAAAACTTTATTTTAAATAGGTTTTCAAAAAATTTTAAACTTGACAAAATTTTCTTTTTTCATTACCTACGAATTTTCGGACCAATTTTTATGAAAATTTTCAGTTTAACCTTGAATTTACATAAAGAAAAAGGTATTGGCTCAGTTTTTAGACCCAAAAAATTCACAAAGGTTATTTTTAACTTCAATTAGGAAGTTATTATAATTGGTCTGATTTGACGAACTGAAAATGTTGACATTTCTCAAAGTTTCAAGGTCCCTAGAGTCAAAACAAAAGATTTTCAAAGAGATGCGTGTGCGTGCGTGTGTACGTATGTTGGCGAAGTTTATAACGCCGCCAATAGCTCAAGAACCAGTATAGATATCGACTTCAAATACATTTTGTTATACCGATAGTTATGCAGAAAGGACTCTCAAAAAATTGAGTGTGTGGTGTTTTTACCAAAGCACTTTAATTTTTTGTTGTAAGACCTAAAATATCTCACAACGCTTGAGACTTAAATTCAATTTTAAATTATATATTGTAAAGTGATATCAGACTAGTATATTTTTGGAAAAAAAACAATTACTGGTTTTTTGTTATAAACTAACAAAATTAAAAAAAAATTGTTACTTCGAGTGTTTTACGAACAAAAAATGATATTATCTCCAAAATAGAAGAATAACGTCTTTGACATCTGGGGATTATCGAATTCACAATTTGTTTAGAAAATATAAAAAACCTAAAAAAAATCTATTTTGTTTTATAAGAAATATTGTTTTCAACATTCTGTAAGAATATGAGGTTGACAGTTTTAAAAACAAAAACAAACCTAAACAAAATTGCTAAAAGTTCATAGTTCAATTGATTTTCGACCCAAATATCTTTTCAAAAATTTAACATTTATTAAATTTTTTATAAAAATCCAACAGTCCATTTTTTTCATAAAAAAATAAAATCGACAAAAAATTGGTAAAAATTGATGTTTGGTTCTCGATATCTCGTGAACAATTAAAGATATTGACTTCAAATGAATTTCATTCATCCAATTTGTATTTGTATTTATAAGAAATAAAAACTTTCAAAAAATGCTATTAAAATTGGTAAACATTGGTTTTCGACTAAAAATATCGACAAATTGACAGACGGGATAGGAATTTTTTAGTGTGGGTCGCATCCTAGCCTCTTTTCAAAATTGATTTTGAAGTTTTGGAGATATTTGAGTTTAAAGTAAATTTAGATGAATCCATAATCTGCGCTAAAATTAAGAATACAACATTGCTTCATTCCCCCTTATCTTTTTAACCCCTTCAGCATTAAAAAAAAAAAGGTTTGAGACTACAATAAACATTATATACCAACGTACATATATCGTAGAAGATGTTGCATCTTTATCAGTTTCAAGATATCGTTGATTAACATATTTTGTTATAATAATTAAAAACGAGTGTTTTCTACAAGTTATTCTTATTAGCTTGTTTTTTTTTTAAGAAGTGAAATAAGTTCATTTGGTACCAAAATAAGAATGCAAATATTTTCCTTCAAATTCATTATTTCTCAAAACTCACCGAAAAATATTTTTAATCCAAAAACAATGTACAAAATATCTTACTAAAATATCATCACGAATATTAAAAGATCAAGTCATTGTCCAAGATATTGTTCAACATATTTGTGTTAAGAGGACTCCAGATTACACGAGTATGAAAATTTTACATTTTACCTCCATTCAAAATATAATCACCTCTTTATTTTATCAATGAAAAAGGAATGTTTTT